>NW_025727396.1:258432-558432 GCF_021461385.2 Schistocerca piceifrons | reverse complement strand
GTGAGACCGGTTTTAGATTCCGATGCTTCACTTCAGGTTTACTGTATCCCTTGGACCTTGTTATTGACGACGAAAAACAGAAATTGCATCGGAATTAAATAGAAAAGGCACAATGCCGACTTAAGTATAAGAAGACTGACTCTTCTTACTGACTATGACTTTAACATTTCCTGTGACACCAGTTTCAGACTCCGATGCTTCACTATATGGTTAGTGTAACCCTTGGACCTTCTTCTTCACGATGAAACACAGAGATAGCATCGGAATTAAATACAAAAGCCACATTGCCGACTTAAGGACAAGAAGACTGACTCTTCTTACTGTCTATGTTTTGAACCATTCCTGTGACACTAGTTATAGATTCCGATGCTTCACTTCAGGTTTACTGTATATCTTGGACCTTGTTATTGACGATGAAACACAGAAATTGCATCGGAATTAAATACATAAGGCACAATGCCGACATAAGTACAAGAAGACTGACTCTTGCTACTGTCTATGTTTTGAACCAATCCTGTGACGCTAGTTATAGATTCCGAAGCATCACATCAGGTCTACTGTATCCCTTGGACCTTCTTATTGACGATGAAACACACAAATTGCATCGGAATTAAATACAAAAGGCACAATGCCGACTTAACTACAAGAAGACTGACTCTTCTTGCTGTGTATGCTTTGACCATTCCTGTGACACTAGTTATAGATTCCGATGCTTCACGTCAGGTTAACTGTATCCCTCTGACATTCTTATTGACGATGAAACACAGAAATTGCATCGGAATTAAATACAAAAGGCACAATGCCGACTTAAGTACAAGAAGACTGACTCTTCTTACTGTCCATGTTTTGAACCTTTTCTGCAACACTAGTTATAGATTCCCATGCTTCACTTCAGGTTTACTGTATCCCTTGGACCTTCTTATTGACGACGAAACACAGAAATTGCATCGGAATTAAATAGAATATGGACAATGCCGACTAAAGTACAAGAAGACTGACTCTCCCTAGTGTCTATGTTTTGAACCATTCCTGTGACACTAGTTATAAATTCCGATGCTTCACTTTAGGTTTACTGTATCCCTCTGACATTCTTATTGACGATGAAACACAGAAATTGCATCGGAATGAAATTGAAAAGGCACAATGCCGCTTAAGTACAGGAAGACTGACTCTTCTTACAGTCTATGTTTTGAACCATTCCTGTGACACTAGTTATTGATTCCGGTGCTTCTCCTCAGGTTTACTGTATCCCTTGGACCTTCTTATTGACGATGAAACACAGAAATTGCATCGGAATTAAATACAAAATGCACAATGCCGACTTAAGTACAAGAAGACTGAATCTTCCAACTGTCTATGATTTGAACCATTCATGTGACGCTAGTTATAGATTCCTATGCATCACTTCAGGTTTACTGTATCCCTTGGACCTTCTTAATGACGATGAAACACAGAAATTGCATCGGAATTAAATACAAAAGGCGCAATGCCGACATAAGTACAAGAAGACTTACTCTTCTTGCTGTGTATGATTTGAACCATTCCTGTGACACTAGTTATAGATTCCGATGCTTCACTTCAGGTTTACTGTATCCCTCTGACCTTCCTATTGACGATGAAACACAGAAATTGCATCGGAATTAAATACAAAAGGCGCAATGCCGACATAAGTACAAGAAGACTGACTCATCATGCTGTGTATGCTTTGAACCATTCCTGTGACACTAGTTATAGGTTCCGATTCTTCACTTCAGGTTTACTGTATCTCTCTGACCTTCTTATTGACGACGAAACACAGAAATTGCATCATAATTAAATAGAAAAGGCACAATGCCGACTTAAGAACCAGAAGACTGACTCTTACTACTGTCAATGTTTTGAACCATTCCTGTGACACTAGTTATAGATTCCGATGCTTCACCTCAGGTTTGCTGTATCCCTCTGACCTTCTTATTGACGATGAAACACAGAAATTGCATCGGAATTAAATACAAAAGGCACAATGCCGACTTAAGTACAAGAAGACTGACTCTTCTTACTGTCCATGTTTTGAACCCTTTCTGCGACACTAGTTATAGATTCCGATGCTTCACATCAGGTTTACTGTATCCCTTGGACCTTCTTATTGACGACGAAACACAAAAATTGCATCGGAATTAAATAGAATATGGACAATGCCGACTAAAGTACAAGAAGACTGACTCTCCCTAGTGTCTATGTTTTGAACCATTCCTGTGACACTAGTTATAGATTCCGATGCTTGACTACAGGTTTACTGTATCCCTCTGACATTCTTATTGACGATGAAACACAGAAATTGCATCGGAATGAAATAGAAAAGGCACAATGCCGCTTAAGTACAGGAAGACTGACTCTTCTTACAGTCTATGTTTTGAACCATTCTTGTGACACTAGTTATAGATTCCGGTGCTTCACTTCAGGTTTACTGTATCCCTTGGACTTTGTTATTGACGATGAAACACAGAAATTGCATCGGAATTAAATACAAAAGGCACAATGCCGACATAAGTACAAGAAGACTGACTCTTCTTGCTGTGTATGATTTGAACCATTCCTGTGACACTAGTTATAGATTCCGATGCTTCACTTCAGGTTTACTGTATCCTTCTGACCTTGTTATTGACGATGAAACACAGAAATTGCATCGGAATTAAATACAAAAGGCACAATGCCGACTCAAATACAAGATGAGTGGCACTTCTTACTCTCTACGTTTTGAACCTTTCCTGTGAGACCGGTTTTAGATTCTGATGCTTCACTTCAGGTTTACTGTATCCCTCGGACCTTCTTGTTGACGACGAAACACTGAAATTGCATCGGAATTAAATAGAAAAGGCACAATGCTGACTTAAGTATAAGAAGACTGATTCTTCTTACTGACTATGATTTTAACATTTCCTGTGACACCAGTTTCAGATTCCGATGCTTCACTATATGTTTAGTGTATCCCTTGGACGTTCTTATTGACGATGAAACACAGAATTAGCATCGGAATTAAATACAAAAGGCACAATGCCGACTTAAGTACAAGAAGACTGACTCTTCTTACTGTCCATGTTTTGAACCCTTTCTGCGACACTAGTTATAGATTCCGATGCTTCACTTCAGGTTTACTGTATCCCTTGGACCTTCTTATTGACGACGAAACACAGAAATTGCATCGGAATTAAATAGAATATGGACAATGCCGACTAAAGTACAAGAAGACTGACTCTCCCTAGTGTCTATGTTTTGAACCATTCCTGTGACACTAGTTATAGATTCCGATGCTTCACTTTAGGTTTACTGTATCCCTCTGACATTCTTATTGACGATGAAACACAGAAATTGAATCGGAATGAAATAGAAAAGGCACAATGCCGCTTAAGTACAGGAAGACTGACTCTTCTTACAGTCTATGTTTTGAACCATTCCTGTGACACTAGTTATAGATTCCGGTGCTTCACTTCAGGTTTACTGTATCCCTTGGACCTTGTTATTGACGATGAAACACAGAAATTGCATCGGAATTAAATACAAAAGGCACAATGCCGACATAAGTACTAGAATATGACTCTTCTTGCTGTGTATGATTTGAACCATTCCTGTGACACTAGTTATAGATTCCGATGCTTCACTTCAGGTTTACTGTATCCCTCTGACCTTGTTATTGACGATGAAACACAGAAATTGCATCGGAACTAAATACAAAAGGCACAATGCCGACTCAAATACAAGATGAGTGGCACTTCTTACTCTCTACCTTTTGAACCTTTCCTGTGAGACCGGTTTTAGATTCAGATGCTTCACTTCAGGTTTACTGTATCCCTCGGACCTTCTTGTTGACGACGAAACACTGAAATTGCATCGGAATTAAGTAGAAAAGGCACAATGCCGACTTAAGTATAAGAAGACTGATTCTTCTTACTGACTATGATTTTAACATTTCCTGTGACACCAGTTTCAGATTCCGATGCTTCACTATATGTTTAGTGTATCCCTTGGACGTTCTTATTGACGATGAAACACAGAAATTGCATCGGAATTAAATACAAAAGGCACAATGCCGACATAAGGACAAGAAGACTGACTCTTCTTACTGTCTATGTTTTGAACCATTCCTGTGACACTAGTCATAGATTCCGATGCTTCACTTCAGGTTTACTGTATCCCTTGGACCTTGTTATTGACGATGAAACACAGATATTGCATCGGAATTAAATACATAAGGCACAATGACGACTTAAGTACAAGAAGACTGACTCTTGCTACTGTCTATGTTTCGAAACATTCCTGTGACACTAGTTATAGATTCCGATGCATCACTTCAGGTTTACTGTATCCCTTGGACCTTGTAATTGACGATGAAACACAGAAATTGCATCGGGATTAAGTACAAAAGTCACAATGCCGAGTTATGTACAAGAAGACTGACTCTTCTTCCTGTGTATGCTTTGAACCATTCCTGTGACACTAGTTATAGATTCCGATGCTTCACTTCAGGTTTACTGTATCCCTCTGACCTTCTTATTGACGACGAAACACAGAAATTGCATCGGAATTAAATAGAAAAGGCACAATGCCGACTTAAGTACAAGAAGACTGACTCTTCTTACTGTCCATGTTTTGAACCTTTTCTGTGACACTAGTTATAGATTCCGATGCTTCACTTCAGGTTTGCTGTAACCCTTGGACCTTCTTATTGACGACGAAACACAGAAATTGCATCGGAATTAAATAGAAAATGCACAATGCCGACTTAATTACAAGAAGACTGACTCTCCCTAGTGTCTATGTTTGGAACCATTCCTGTGACACTAGTTATAGATTCCGATGCTTCACTTCTGGTTTACTGTATCCGTCTGACATTCTTATTGACGATGAAACACAGAAATTTCATCGGAATAAAATAGAAAATGCACAATGCCGACTTAAGTACAGGAAGACTGACTCTTCTTACAGTCTATGTTTTGAACCATTCCTGTGACACTAGTTATTGATTCCGGTGCTTCTCCTCAGGTTTACTGTATCCCTTGGACCTTGTTATTGACGATGAAACACAGAAATTGCATCGGAATTAAACACAAAAGGCGCAATGCCGACATAAGTACAAGAAGACTTACTCATCTTGCTGTGTATGATTTGAACCATACCTGTGACACTAGTTATAGATTCCGATGCTTCACTTCAGGTTTACTGTATCCCTTGGACCTTCTTATTGACGACGAAAAACAGAAATTGCATCGGAATTAAATAGAAAAGGCACAATGCCGACTTAAGTATAAGAAGACTGACTCTTCTTACTGACTATGACTTTAACATTTCCTGTGACACCAGTTTCAGATTCCGATGCTTCACTATATGGTTAGTGTAACCCTTGGACCTTCTTCTTGACGATGAAACACAGAGATAGCATCGGAATTAAATACAAAAGCCACATTGCCGACTTAAGGACAAGAAGACTGACTCTTCCTACTGTCTATGTTTTGAACCATTCCTGTGACACTAGTTATAGATTCCGATGCTTCACTTCAGGTTTACTGTATATCTTGGACCTTGTTATTGACGATGAAACACAGAAATTGCGTCGGAATTAAATACATAAGGCACAATGCCGACTTAAGTACAAGAAGACTGACTCTTGCTACGGTCTATGTTTTGAACTATTCCTGTGACACTAGTTATAGATTCCGAAGCATCACATCAGGTCTACTGTATCCCTTGGACCTTCTTATTGTCGATGAAACACAGAAATTGCATCGGAATTAAATACAAAAGGCACAATGCCGACTTAAGTACAAGAAGACTGACTCTTCTTGCTGTGTATGCTTTGACCATTCCTGTGACACTAGTTATAGATTCCGATGCTTCACGTCAGGTTAACTAAATCCCTCTGACATTCTTATTGACGATGAAACACAGAAATTGCATCGGAATTAAATACAAAAATCACAATGCCGACTTAAGTGCAAGAAGACTGACTCTTCTTACTGTCCATGTTTTGAACCTTTTCTGCAACACTAGTTATAGATTCCGATGCTTCACTTCAGGTTTACTGTATCCCTTGGACCTTCTTATTGACGACGAAACACAGAAATTGCATCGGAATTAAATAGAATATGGACAATGCCGACTAAAGTACAAGAAGACTGACTCTCCCTAGTGTCTATGTTTTGAACCATTCCTGTGACACTAGTTATAAATTCTGATGCTTCACTTTAGGTTTACTGTATCCCTCTGACATTCTTATTGACGATGAAACACAGAAATTGCATCGGAATGAAATAGAAAAGGCACAATGCCGCTTAAGTACAGGAAGACTGACTCTTCTTACAGTCTATGTTTTGAACCATTCCTGTGACACTAGTTATTGATTCCGGTGCTTCTCCTTAGGTTTACTGTATCCCTTGGACCTTGTTATTGACGATGAAACACAGAAATTGCATCGGAATTAAATACAAAATGCACAATGCCGACATAGGTACAAGAAGACTGACTCTTCTTGCTGTGTATGATTTGAACCATTCCTGTGACACTAGTTATAGATTCCGATGCATCACTTCAGGTTTACTGTATCCCTCGGACCTTCTTGTTGACGACGAAACACTGAAATTGCATCGGAATTAAATAGAAAAGGCACAATGCCGACTTAAGTATAAGAAGACTGATTCTTCTTACTGACTATGATTTTAACATTTCCTGTGACACCAGTTTCAGATTCCGTTGCTTCACTATATGTTTAGTGTATCCCGTGGACGTTCTTATTGACGATGAAACACAGAAATTGCATCGGAATTAAATACAAAAGGCACAATGCCGACATAAGGACAAGAAGACCGACTCTTCTTACTGTCTATGTTTTGAAAGATTCCTGTGACACTAGTTACAGATTCCGATGCTTCACTTCAGGTTTACTGTATCCCTTGGACCTTGTTATTGACGATGAAGCACAGATATTGCATCGGAATTAAATACATAAGGCACAATGACGACTTAAGTACAAGAAGACTGACTCTTGCTACTGTCTATGTTTTGAAACATTCCTGTGACACTAGTTATAGATTCCGATGCATCAATTCAGGTTTACTGTATCCCTTGGACCTTATAATTGACGATGAAGCACAGAAATTGCATCGGGATTAAGTACAAAAGTCACAATGCCGAGTTATGTACAAGAAGACTGACTCTTCTTCCTGTGTATGCTTTGAACCATTCCTGTGACACTAGTTATAGATTTCGATGCTTCACTTCAGGTTTACTGTATCCCTCTGACCTTCTTATTGACGACGAAACACAGAAATTGCATCGGAATTAAATAGAAAAGGCACAATGCCGACTTAAGTACAAGAAGACTGACTCTTCTTACTGTCCATGTTTTGAACCTTTTCTGTGACACGAGTTATAGATTCCGATGCTTCACTTCAGGTTTACAGTATCCCTTGGACCTTCTTATTGACGACGAAACACAGAAATTGGATCGGAACTAAATAGAAAATGCACAATGCCGACGTAAGTACAAGAGGACTGACTCTCCCTAGTGTCTATGTTTTGAACCATTCCTGTGACACTAGTTATAGATTCCGATGCTTCACTTCAGGTTTACTGTATCCCTCTGACATTCTTATTGACGATGAAACACAGAAATTGCATCGGAATAAAATAGAAAAGGCACAATGCCGACTTAAGTACAGGAAGACTGACTCTTCTTACAGTCTATGATTTGAACCATACCTGTGACTCTAGTTATAGATTCCGGTGCTTCACTTCAGGTTTACTGTATCCCTTGGACCTTCTTATTGACGATGAAACACAGAAATTGCATCGGAATTAAATACAAAATGCACAATGCCGACTTAAGTACAAGAAGACTGAATCTTCCAACTGTCTATGATTTGAACCATTCCTGTGACACTAGTTATAGATTCCTATGCATCACTTCAGGTTTACTGTATCCCTTGGACCTTCTTATTGACGATGAAACACAGAAATTGCATCGGAATTAAACACAAAAGGCGCAATGCCGACATAAGTACAAGAAGACTTACTCCTCTTGCTGTGTATGATTTGAACCATTCCTGTGTCACTAGTTATAGATTCCGATGCTTCACTTCAGGTTTACTGTATCCCTCTGACCTTGTTATTGGCGATGAAACACAGAAATTGCATCGGAATTAAATACAAAAGGCACAATGCCGACTCAAATACAAGATGACTGGCTCTTCTTACTCTCTACGTTTTGAACCTTTCCTGTGAGACCGGTTTTAGATTCCGATGCTTCACTTCAGGTTTACTGTATCCCTTGGACCTTCTTATTGACGACGAAAAACAGAAATTGCATCGGAATTAAATAGAAAAGGCACAATGCCGACTTAAGTATAAGAAGACTGATTCTTCTTACTGACTATGATTTTAACATTTCCTGTGACACCAGTTTCAGATTCCGTTGCTTCACTATATGTTTAGTGTATCCCTTGGACGTTCTTATTGACGATCAAACACAGAAATTGCATCGGAATTAAATACAAAAGGCACAATGCCGACATAAGGACAAAAAGACTTACTCTTCTTACTGTCTATGTTTTGAAAGATTCCTGTGACACTAGTTATAGATTCCGATGCTTCACTTCAGGTTTACGGTATCCCTTGGACCTTGTTATTGACGATGAAACACAGATATTGCATCGGAATTAAATACATAAGGCACAATGACGACTTAAGTACAAGAAGACTGACTCTTGCTACTGTCTATGTTTTGAAACATTCCTGTGACACTAGTTATAGATTCCGATGCATCAATTCAGGTTTACTGTATCCCTTGGACCTTATAATTGACGATGAAACACAGAAATTGCATCGGGATTAAGCACAAAAGTCACAATGCCGAGTTATGTACAAGAAGACTGACTCTTCTTCCTGTGTATGCTTTGAACCATTCCTGTGACACTAGTTATAGATTCCGATGCTTCACTTCAGGTTTACTGTATCCCTCTGACCTTCTTATTGACGACGAAACACAGAAATTGCATCGGAATTAAATAGAAAAGGCACAATGCCGACTTAAGTACAAGAAGACTGACTCTTCTTACTGTCCATGTTTTGAACCTTTTCTCTGACACTAGTTATAGATTACGATGCTTCACTTCAGGTTTACTGTATCCCTTGGACCTTCTTCTTGACGACGAAACACAGAAATTGCATCGGAATTAAATAGAAAATGCACAATGCCGACTTAAGTACAAGAAGACTGACTCTCCCTAGTGTCTATGTTTTGAACCATTCCTGTGACACTAGTTATAGATTCCGATGCTTCACTTCAGGTTTACTGTATCCCTCTGACATTCTTATTGACGATGAAACACAGAAATTGCATCGGAATAAAATAGAAAAGGCACAATGCCGACTTAAGTACAGGAAGACTGACTCTTCTTACAGTCTATGATTTGAACCATACCTGTGACACTAGTTATAGATTCCGGTGCTTCACTTCAGGTTTACTGTATCCCTTGGACCTTCTTATTGACGATGAAACACAGAAATTGCATCGGAATTAAATACAAAATGCACAATGCCGACTTAAGTACAAGAAGACTGAATCTTCCAACTGTCTATGATTTGAACCATTCCTGTGACACTAGTTATAGATTCCTATGCATCACTTCAGGTTTACTGTATCCCTTGGACCTTCTTATTGACGATGAAACACAGAAATTGCATCGGAATTAAACACAAAAGGCGCAATGCCGACATAAGTACAAGAAGACTTACTCCTCTTGCTGTGTATGATTTGAACCATTCCTGTGACACTAGTTATAGATTCCGATGCTTCACTTCAGGTTTACTGTATCCCTCTGACCTTGTTATTGGCGATGAAACACATAAATTGCATCGGAATTAAATACAAAAGGCACAATGCCGACTCAAATACAAGATGACTGGCTCTTCTTACTCTCTACGTTTTGAACCTTTCCTGTGAGACCGGTTTTAGATTCCGATGCTTCACTTCAGGTTTACTGTATCCCTTGGAAATTCTTATTGACGACGAAAAACAGAAATTGCATCGGAATTAAATAGAAAAGGCACAATGCCGATTTAAGTATAAGAAGACTGACTCTTCTTACTGACTATGACTTTAACATTTCCTGTGACACCAGTTTCAGATTCCGATGCTTCACTATATGGTTAGTGTAACCCTTGGACCTTCTTCTTGACGATGAAACACAGAGATAGCATCGGAATTAAATACAAAAGCCACATTGCCGACTTAAGGACAAGAAGACTGACTCTTCTTACTGTCTATGTTTTGAACCATTCCTGTGACACTAGTTACAGATTCCGATGCTTCACTTCAGGTTTACTGTATATCTTGGACCTTGTTATTGACGATGAAACACAGAAATTGCATCGGAATTAAATACAAAAGGCACAATGCCGACTTAAGTACAAGAAGACTGACTCTTCTTGCTGTGTATGCTTTGAACCATTCCTGTGACACTAGTTATAGATTCCGATGCTTCACGTCAGGTTTACTGTATCCCCCTGACATTCTTATTGACGATGAAACACAGATATTGCATCGGAATTAAATAGAAAAGGCACAATGCCGACTTAAGTACAGGAAGACTGACTCTTCTTACAGTCCATGTTTTGAACCATTCCTGTGACACTAGTTATAGATTCCGGTGCTTCACTTCAGTTTTACTGTATCCCTTGGACCTTCTTATTGACGATGAATCACAGAAATTGCATCGGAATTAAATACAAAATGCACAATGCCGATTTAAGTACAAGAAGACTGAATCTTCCTACTGTCTATGATTTGAACCATTCCTGTGACACTAGTTATAGATTCCGATGCATCACTTCAGGTTTACTGTATCTCTTGGACCTTCTTATTGACGATGAAACACAGAAATTGCATCGGAATTAAATACAAAAGGCGCAATGCCGACATAAGTACAAGAAGACTTCCTCTTCTTGCTGTGTATGTTTTGAACCATTCCTGTGACACTAGTTATAGATTCCGATGCTTCACTTCTGGTTTACTGTATCCCTCTGACCTTGTTATTGACGATGAAATTCAGAAATTGCATCGGAATTAAATACAAAAGGCACAATGCCGACTCAAATACAAGATGACTGGCTCATCTTACTCTCTACGTATTGAACCTTTCCTGTGAGACCGGATTTAGATTCCGATGCTTCACTTCAGGTTTACTGTATCCCTTGGACCTTCTTATTGACGACGAAAAACAGAAATTGCATCGGAATTAAATAGAAAAGGCACAATGCCGACTTAAGTATAAGAAGACTGACTCTTCTTACTGACTATGACTTTAACATTTCCTGTGACACCAGTTTCAGATTCCGATGCTTCACTATATGTTTAGTGTATCCCTTGGACCTTCTTATTGACGAAGAAACACAGAGATAGCATCGGAATTAAATACAAAAGGCACAATGCCGACTTAAGGACAAGAAGACTGACTCTTGCTACTGTCTATGTTTTGAACCATTCCTGTGACACTAGTTATAGATTCCGATGCATCACTTCAGGTTTACTGTATCCCTTGGACCTTCTTATTGACGATGAAACACAGATATTGCATCGGAATTAAATACAAAAGGCACAATGCCGACTTAAGTACAAGAAGACTGACACTTCTTGCTGTGTATGCTTAGAACCATTCCTGTGACACTAGTTATAGATTCCGATGCTTCACGTCAGGTTTACTGTATCCCTCTGACATTCTTATTGACGATGAAACGCAGAAATTGCATCGGAATTAAATAGAAAAGGCACAATGCCGACTTCAGTACAGGAAGACTGACACTTCTTACAGTCTATGTTTTGAACCATTCCTGTGACACTAGTTATAGATTCCGGTCCTTCACTTCAGGTTTACTGTATCCCTAAGACCTTCTTATTGAGGATGAAACACAGAAATTGCATCGGAATTAAATACAAAATGCACAATGCCGACTTAAGTACAAGATGACTGACTCTTCCTACTGTCTATGTTTTGAACCATTCCTGTATCACTAGTTATAGATTCCGAAGCATCACTTCATGTTTGCTGTATCCCTTGGACCTTCTTATTGACGATGAAACACAGAAATTGCATCGGAATTAAATACAAAATGCACAATGCCGACTTAAGTACAAGAAGACTGAATCTTCCTACTGTCTATGATTTGAACCATTCCTGTGACACTAGTTATAGATTCCGATGCATCTCTTCAGGTTTACTGTATCCCTTGGACCTTTTTACTAACGATGAAACACAGAAATTGCATCGGAATTAAATACAAAAAGCGCAATGCCGACATAAGTACAAGAAGACTTACTCTTCTTGCTGTGAATGTTTTAAACCATTCCTGTGACACTAGTTATAGATTGCGATGCTTCACTTCAGGTTTACTGTATCCCTCTGACCTTGTTATTGACGATGAAACACAGAAATTGCATCGGAATTATATACAAAAGGCACAATGCCGACTCAAATACAAGCTGACTGGCTGTTCTTACTCTCTACGTTTTGAACCTTCCCTGTGAGACCGGTTTTAGATTCCGATGCTACACTTCAGGTTTACTGTATCCCTTGGACCTTCTTATTGAAGACGAAAAACAGAAATTGCATCGGAATTAAATAGAAAAGGCACAATGCCGACTTAAGTATAAGAAGACTGACTCTTCTTACTGACTATGACTTTAACATTTCCTGTGACATCAGTTTCAGATTCCGATGCTTCACAATATGGTTAGAGTATCCCTTGGACCTTCTTATTGACGATGAAACACAGAGATAGCATCGGAATTAAATACAAAAGGCACAATGCCGGCTTAAGGACAAGTAGACTGACTCTTCTTACTGTCTATGTTTTGAACCATTCCTGTGACACTAGTTATAGATTCCGATGCTTCACTTCAGGTTTACTGTGTCCCTTGGACCTTGTTATTGACGATGAAACCCAGAAATTGCATCGGAATTAAATACATAAGGCACAATGCCGACTTAAGTACAAGAAGACTGACTCTTGCTACTGTCTATGTTTTGAACAATTCCTGTGACACTAGATATAGTTTCCGATGCATCACTTCAGGTTTACTCTATCCCTTGGACCTTCTTATTGACGATGAAACCCAGAAATTGCATCGGATTTAAATACAAAAGGCACAATGCCGACTTAAGTACAAGAAGACTGACTCTTCTTGCTGTGTATGCTTTGAACCAATCCTGTGACACTAGTTATAGATTCCGATGCTTCACTTCAGGTTTCTTGTATCCCTCTGACATTCTTATTGACGACAAAATATAGAAATTGCATCGGAATTAAATAGAAAAGGCACAATGCCGAATTAAGTACAAGAAGACTGACTCTTCCTACTGTCTATGCTTCGAACCATTCCTGTGACAGTAGTTATAGATTCCGATGCTTCACTTCAGGTTTACTGTATCCCTCTGAACTTCTTATTGACGATGAAACACAGAAATTCCATCGGAATTAAATACAAAAGGCACAATGCCAACTTAGGTACAGGAAGACAGACTCTTCTTACTGTCTATGCTTTGAACCTTTTCTGAGACACTAGTTATGGATTCCGATGCTTCACTTCAGGTTTACTGTATCCCTTGGACCTTCTTATTGACGACGAAACACAGAAATTGCATCGGAATTAAATACAAAAGACACAATGGCGACTTAAGTACAAGAATACTGACTCATCCTACTGTATATATTTTAACCATTCCTGTGACACTAGTTATAGATTCCGATGCTTCACTTCAGGTTAACTGTATCCCTTGGACCTTCTTATTGACGATGAAACACAGAAATTGCGTCGGAATTCAATACAAAACGCACAACGCCTTCTTAAGTACAAGAAGACTGACTCTTCCTTATGTCTATGTTTGAACCATCCCTGTGACACTAGTTATAGACTCCCAATGCATCACTTCAGGTTTACTGTATCCCTTGGACCTTCTAATTGACGATGAAACACAGGAATTGCATCGGAAGTAAATACAAAAGGCACAATGCCGACTTAAGTACAAGAAGACTGACTCTTCTTACTGTCCATGTTTTGAACCATTCCTGTGACACTAGTTATAGATTCCGATGCTTCACTTCAGGTTTACTGTATCCCTCTGACATTCTTATTGACGATGAAACACAGAAATTGCATCGGAATAAAAAGAAAAGGCACAATGCCGACTTAAGTACAGGAAGACTGACTCTTCTTACAGTCTATGATTTGAACCATACCTGTGACACTAGTTATAGATTCCGGTGCTTCACTTCAGGTTTACTGTATCCCTTGGACCTTCTTATTGACGATGAAACACAGAAATTGCATCGGAATTAAATACAAAATGCACAATGCCGACTTAAGTACAAGAAGACTGAATCTTCCAACTGTCTATGATTTGAACCATTCCTGTGACACTAGTTATAGATTCCTATGCATCACTTCAGGTTTACTGTATCCCTTGGACCTTCTTATTGACGATGAAACACAGAAATTGCATCGGAATTAAACACAAAAGGCGCAATGCCGACATAAGTACAAGAAGACTTACTCCTCTTGCTGTGTATGATTTGAACCATTCCTGTGACACTAGTTATAGATTCCGATGCTTCACTTCAGGTTTACTGTATCCCTTGGACCTTCTTATTGACGATGAATCACAGAAATTGCATCGGAATTAAATACAAAATGCACAATGCGGATTTAAGTACAAGAAGACTGAATCTTCCTACTGTCTATGATTTGAACCATTCCTGTGACACTAGTTATAGATTCCGATGCATCACTTCAGGTTTACTGTATCCCTTGGACCTTCTTATTGACGATGAAACACAGAAATTGCATCGGAATTACATACAAAAGGCGCAATGCCGACATAAGTACAAGAAGACTTCCTCTTCTTGCTGTGTATGTTTTGAACCATTCCTGTGACACTAGTTATAGATTCCGATGCTTCACTTCTGGTTTACTGTATCCCTCTGACCTTGTTATTGACGATGAAATTCAGAAATTGCATCGGAATTAAATACAAAAGGCACAATGCCGACTCAAATACAAGATGACTGGCTCATCTTACTCTCTACGTTTTGAACCTTTCCTGTGAGACCGGATTTAGATTCCGATGCTTCACTTCAGGTTTACTGTATACCTTGGACCTTCTCATTGACGACGAAAAACAGAAATTGCATCGGAATTAAATAGAAAAGGCACAATGCCGACTTAAGTATAAGAAGTCTGACTCTTCTTACTGACTATGACTTTAACATTTCCTGTGACACCAGTTTCAGATTCCGATGCTTCACTATATGTTTAGTGTATCCCTTGGACCTTCTTATTGACGATGAAACACAGAGATAGCATCGGAATTAAATACAAAAGGCACAATGCCGACTTAAGGACAAGAAGACTGACTCTTCTTACTGTCTATGTTTTGAACCATTCCTGTGACACTAGTTATAGATTCCGATGCTTCACGTCAGGTTTACTGTATATCTTGGACCTTGTTATTGACGATGAAACACAGAAATTGCATCGGAATTAAATACATAAGGCACAATGCCGACTTAAGTACAAGAAGACTGACTCTTGCTACTGTCTATGTTTTGAACCATTCCTGTGACACTAGTTATGGATTCCGATGCATCACTTCAGGTTTACTGTATCCCTTGGACCTTCTTATTGACGATGAAACACAGAAATTGCATCGGAATTAAATACAAAAGGCACAATGCCGACTTAAGTACAAGAAGACTGACACTTCTTGCTGTGTATGCTTAGAACCATTCCTGTGACACTAGTTATAGATTCCGATGCTTCACGTCAGGTTTACTGTATCCCTCTGACATTCTTATTGACGATGAAACACAGAAATTGCATCGGAATTAAATAGAAAAGGCACAATGCCGACTTAAGTACAGGAAGACTGACACTTCTTACAGTCTATGTTTTGAACCATTCCTGTGACACTAGTTATAGATTCCGGTCCTTCACTTCAGGTTTACTGTATCCCTAAGACCTTCTTATTGAGGATGAAACACAGAAATTGCATCGGAATTAAATACAAAATGCACAATGCCGACTTAAGTACTAGATGACTGACTCTTCCTACTGTCTGTGATTTGAACCATTCCTGTATCACTAGTTATAGATTCCGAAGCATCACTTCATGTTTGCTGTATCCCTTGGACCTTCTTATTGACGATGAAACACAGAAATTGCATCGGAATTAAATACAAAATGCACAATGCCGACTTAAGTACAAGAAGACTGAATCTTCCTACTGTCTATGATTTGAACCATTCCTGTGACACTAGTTATAGATTCCGATGCATCACTTCAGGTTTACTGTATCCCTTGGACCTTTTTACTGACGATGAAACACAGAAATTGCATCGGAATTAAATACAAATGGCGCAATGCCGACATAAGTACAAGAAGACTTACTCTTCTTGCTGTGAATGTTTTAAACCATTCCTGTGACACTAGTTATAGATTGCGATGCTTCACTTCAGGTTTACTGTATCCCTCTGACCTTGTTATTGACGATGAAACACAGAAATTGCATCGGAATTATATACAAAAGGCACAATGCCGACTCAAATACAAGCTGACTGGCTGTTCTTACTCTCTACGTTTTGAACCTTCCCTGTGAGACCGGTTTTAGATTCCGATGCTACACTTCAGGTTTACTGTATCCCTTGGACCTTCTTATTGAAGACGAAAAACAGAAACTGCATCGGAATTAAATAGAAAAGGCACAATGCCGACTTAAGTATAAGAAGACTGACTCTTCTTACTGACTATGACTTTAACATTTCCTGTGACATCAGTTTCAGATTCCGATGCTTCACTATATGGTTAGAGTATCCCTTGGACCTTCTTATTGACGATGAAACACAGAGATAGCATCGGAATTAAATACAAAAGGCACAATGCCGGCTTAAGGACAAGTAGACTGACTCTTCTTACTGTCTATGTTTTGAACCATTCCTGTGACACTAGTTATAGATTCCAATGCTTCACTTCAGGTTTACTCTATCCCTTGGACCTTCTTATTGACGATGAAACACAGAAATTGCATCGGATTTAAACACAAAAGGCACTATGCCGACTTCAGTACAAGAAGACTGACTCTTCTTGCTGTGTATGCTTTGAACCAATCCTGTGACACTAGTTATAGATTCCGATGCTTCACTTCAGGTTTCTCGTATCCCTCTGACATTCTTATTGACGACAAAATATAGAAATTGCATCGGAATTAAATAGAAAAGGCACAATGCCGACTTAAGTACAAGAAGACTGACTCTTCCTACTGTCTATGCTTCGAACCATTCCTGTGACAGTAGTTATAGATTCCGATGCTTCACTTCAGGTTTACTGTATCCCTCTGAACTTCTTATTGACGATGAAACACAGAAATTCCATCGGAATTAAATACAAAAGGCACAATGCCAACTTAGGTACAGGAAGACAGTCTCTTCTTACTGTCTATGCTTTGAACCTTTTCTGTGACACTAGTTATGGATTCCGATGCTTCACTTCAGGTTTACTGTATCCCTTGGACCTTCTTATTGACGACGAAACACAGAAATTGCATCGGAATTAAATACAAAAGGCACAATGCCGACTTAAGTACAAGAAGACTGACTCTTCTTACTGACTATGATTCGAACATTTCCTGTGAGACCAGTTTCAGATTCCGATGCTTCACTATACGTTTAGTGTATCCCTTGGACCATCTTATTGACGATGAAACGCAAAAATTGCATCGGAATTAAATACAAAAGGCACAGCGCCGACTTAAGTACAAGAAGACTGACTCTTCCTACGGTCTATGTTTTGAACCATTCCTGTGACACTAGCTATAGATTCCGATGCATCACTTCAGGTTTACTGTATCCCTTGGACCTTCTTATTGACGATGAAACACAGAAATTGCATCGGAATTAAATACAAAAGGCGCAATGCCGACATTAGTACAAGAAGACTTACCCTTCTTGCTGTGTATGTTTTGAACCATTCCTGTGACACTAGTTATAGATTCCGATGCTTCACTTCAGGTTTACTGTATCCCTCTGACCTTGTTATTGACGATGAAACACAGAAATTGCATCGGAATTAAATACAAAAGGCACAATGCCGACTCAAATACAACATGACTGGCTCTTCTTACTCTCTACGTTTTGAACCTTTCCTGTGAGACCGGTTTTAGATTCCGATGCTTCACTTCAGGTTTACTGTATCCCTTGGACCTTCTTATTGACGACGAAAAACAGAAATTACATCGGAATTAAACAGAAAAGGCACAATGCCGACTTAAGTATAAGAAGACTGACTCTTCTTACTGACTATGACTTTAACATTACCTGTGACACCAGTTTCAGATTCCGATGCTTCACTATATGGCTAGTGTATCCCTTGGACCTTCTTATTGACGATGAAACACAGAGATAGCATCGGAATTAAATACAAAAGGCACAATGCCGACTTAAGGACAAGAAGACTGACTCTTCTTACTGTCTATGTTTTGAACCATTCCTGTGACACTAGTTATAGATTCCGATGCTTCACTTCAGGTTTACTGTATCCCTTGTACCTTGTTATTGACGATGAAGCACAGAAATTGCATCGGAATTAAATACATAAGGCACAATGCCGACTTAAGTACAAGAAGACTGACTCTTGCTACTGTCTATGTTTTGAACCATTCCTGTGACACTAGTTATAGATTACGATGCATAACTTCAGGGTTACTGTATCCCTTGGACCTTCTTATTGCGATGAAACACAGAAATTGCATCGGAATTAAATACAAATGGCACAATGCCGAATTAAGTACAAGAAGACTGACCCTTCTTGCTGTGTATGCTTTGAACCATTCCTGTGGCACTAGTTATAGATTCCGATGCTTTACTTCAGGTTTACTGTATCCCTCTGACATTCTTATTGACGATGAAACACAGAAATTGCATCGGAATTAAGTAGAAAAGGCACAATGCCGACTTAAGTACAGGAAGACTGACTCTTCTCACAGTCTATGTTTTGAACCATTCCTGTGACACTAGTTATAGATTCCGAAGCATCATTTCAGGTTTACTGTATCCCTTGGACCTTCTTATTGACGATGAAACACAGAAATTGCATCGGAATTAAATACAAAATGCACAATGCCGACTTAAGTACAAGATGACTGACTCTTCCTACTGTCTATGATTTGAACCATTCCTGTATCACTAGTTATAGATTCCGAAGCATCACTTCAGGTTTACTGTATCCCTTGGACCTTCTTATTGACGATGAAACACAGAAATTGCATCGGAATGAAATAGAAAATGCACAATGCCGACTTAAGTACAAGATGACTGACTCTTACTACTGTCTATGTTTTGAACCATTCCTTTATCACTAGTTATAGATTCCGAAGCATCACTTCAGGTTTACTGTATCCCTTGGACCTTCTTACTGACGATGAAACACAGAAATTGCATCGGAATTAAATACAAAAGGCACAATGCCGACTTAAGTACAAGTAGACTGACTCTTCTTGCTGTGTATGCTTTGAACCAATCCTGTGACACTAGTTATAGATTCCGATGCTTCACTTCAGCTTTGTTGTATCCCTCTGACATTCTTATTGACGACAAAATATAGAAATTGCATCGGAATTAAATAGAAAAGGCACAATGCCGACTTAAGTACAAGAAGACTGACTCTTCCTACTGTCTATGCTTCGAACCATTCCTGTGACAGTAGTTATAGATTCCGATGCTTCACTTTAGGTTTACTGTATCCCTCTGACCTTCTTATTGACGGTGAAACACAGAAATTGCATCGGAATTAAATACAAAAGGCACAATGCCGACTTAGGTACAAGAAGACAGACTCTTCTTACTGTCTATGCTTTGAACCTTTTCTGTGACACTAGTTATGGATTCCGATGCTTCACATCAGGTTTACTGTATCCCTTGGACCTTCTTATTGACGACGAAACACAGAAATTGCATCGGAATTAAATACAAAAGGCACAATGCCGACTCAAATGCAAGATGACTGGCTCTTCTTACTCTCTATGTTTTGAACCTTTCCTGAGAACCCGGTTTTAGATTCCGGTGCTTCAGTTCTGGTTTACTGTAAGCCTCTGACCTTCTTATTGACGACGAAACACAGAAATTGCTTCGGAATTAAATAGAAAAGGCACAATGCCGACTTAACTATAAGAAGACTGACTCTTCTTACTGTCTATGTTTTGAACCATTCCTGTGACACTAGTTATAGATTCCGATGCTTCACTTCAGGTTTACTGTATCCCTTGGACCTTGTTATTGACGATGAAACACAGAAATTGCATCGGAATTAAAAACATAAGGCACAATGCCGACTTAAGTACAAGAAGACTGACTCTTGCTACTGTCTATGTTTTGAACCATTCCTGTGACACTAGTTATAGATTCCGATGCATCACTTCAGGTTTACTGTATCCCTTGGACCTTCTTATTGACGATGAAACACAGAAATTGCATCGGAATTAAATACAAAAGGCACAATGCCGACTTAAGTACAAGAAGACTGACTCTTCTTGCTGTGTATGCTTTGAACCATTCCTGTGACACTAGTTATAGATTCCGATGCTTCACTTCAGGTTTACTGTATCCCTCTGACATTCTTATTGACGATGAAACACAGAAATTGCATCGGAATTTAATAGAAAAGGCAGAATGCCGACTTAAGTACAGGAAGACTGACTCTTCTTACAGTCTATGTTTTGAACCATTCCTGTGACACTAGTTATAGATTCCGGTCCTTCACTTCAGGTTTACTGTATCCCTTGGACCTTCTTATTGACGATGAAACACAGAAATTGCATCGGAATTAAATACAAAATGCACAATGCCGACTTAAGTACAAGATGACTGACTCTTCCACCTGTCTATGCTTCGAACCATTCCCGTGTCAGTAGTTATAGATTCCGATGCTTCACTTCAGGTTTACGGTATCCCTCTGACCTTCTTATAGACGATGAAACACAGAAATTGCATCGGAATGAAATTCAAAAGGCACAATGCCGACTTAGGTACAAGAAGACAGACTCTTCTTACTGTCTATGCTTTGAACCTTTTCTGTGACACTAGTTATGGATTCCGATGCTTCACTTCAGGTTTACTGTATCCCTTGGACCTTCTTATTGACGACGAAACACAGAAATTGCATCGGAATTAAATACAAAAGACACAATGGCGACTTAAGTACAAGAATACTGACTCTTCCTACTGTCTATATTTTAACCATTCCTGTGACACTAGTTATAGATTCCGATGCTTCACTTTAGGTTTACTGATTGCCTCTGACCATCTTATAGACGATGAAACACAGAAACTGCATCGGAATTAAATACAAAAGGCACAATGCCGACTCAAATACAAGTTGACTGGCTCTTCTTACTCTCTATGTTTTGAACCTTTCCTGAGAACCCGGTTTTAGATTCCGGTGCTTCACTTCTGGTTTACTGTATCCCTCTGACCTTCTTATTGACGACGAAACACAGAAACTGCATCGGATATAAATAGAAAAGGCACAATGCCGACTTAAGTACAAGAAGACTGACTCTTCCTACTGTCTATGCTTTGAACCATTCCTGTGACACTAATTATAGATTCCGATGCTTCACTTCAGGTTTACTGTATCCCTCTGACCTTCTTATTAACGATGAAACACAGAAATTGCATCGGAATTAAATACAAAAGGCACAATGCCGACTTAAGTACAAGAAGACCGACTCTTCTTACTGTCAATGCTTTGAACCTTTTCTGTGACACTAGTTATAGCTTCCGATGCTTCACTTCAGGTTAACTGTATCCCTTTGACCTTGTTATTGACGATGAAACACAGAAATTGCATCGGAATTAAATACATAAGGCACAATGCCGAATTAGGTACAAGAAGACTGAATCTTCCTACTGTCTATGTCTTGAACCATTCCTGTGACACTAGTTATAGATTCCAATGCATCACTTCAGGTTTACTGTATCCCTTGGACCTTCTTATTGACGATGAAACACAGAAATTGCATCGGAATTATATACAAAAGGAACAATGCCGACTTAAGGCCAAGAAGACTGACTCTTCTTACTGTCTATGCTTTGAACCGTTCCTGTGACAGTAGTTATAGATTCCGATGCTTCACTTCAGGTTTACTGTATCGCTTGGACCTTGTTATTGACGATTAAACACAGTAATTGCATCGGAATTAAATACATAAGGCACAATGCCGACTTAAGTACAAGAAGACTGACTCTTCTTACTGACTATGTTGTGAACATTTCCTGTGAGACCAGTTTTAGATTCCGATTCTTCACTATATGTTTACTGTATCCCTTGGACCTTCTTGTTAACGATGAAACACAGATATTGCATCGAAATTAAATACAAAAGGCACAATGCCGACTTAAGTACAAGAAGACAGACTCTTCTTACTGTCAATGCTTTGAACCTTTTCTGTGACACTAGTTATAGATTCCGATGCTTCACTTCAGGTTAACTGTATCCCTTGTACCTTGTTATTGACGATGAAACACAGAAATTGCATCGGAATTAAATACATAAGGCACAATGCCGAATTAGGTACAAGAAGACTGACTCTTCGTACTGTCTATGTCTTGAACCATTCCTGTGACACTAGTTATAGATTCCAATGCATCACTTCAGGTTTACTGTATCCCTTGGACCTTCTTATTGACGATGAAACACAGAAATTGCATCGGAATTAAATACAAAAGGCACAATGCCGACTTAAGGCCAAGAAGACTGACTCTTCTTACTGTCTATGTTTTGAACCGTTCCTGTGACACTAGTTATAGATTCCGATGCTTCACTTAAGGTTTACTGTATCGCTTGGACCTTGTTATTGACGATGAAACACAGAAATTGCATCGGAATTAATTACATAAGGCACAATGCCGACTTAAGTACAAGAAGACTGACTCTTCCTACTGACTATGTTGTGAACATTTCCTGTGAGACCAGTTTTAGATTCCGATGCTTCACTATATGTTTACTGTATCCCTTGGACCTTCGTGTTAACGATGAAACATAGAAATTGCATCGAAATTAAATACAAAAGGCACAATGCCTCCTTAAGTACAAGAAGACTGACTCTTCTTACTGACTATGATTCGAACATTTCCTGTGAGACCAGTTTCACATTCCGATGCTTCACTATACGTTTAGTGTATCCCTTGGACCATCTTATTGACGATGAAACACAGAAATTGCATCGGAATGAAATACAAAAGGCACAATGCCGACTTAAGGACAAGAAGACTGACTCTTCTTACTGTATTTGCTTTGAACCATTCCTGTGACACTAGTTATAAATTCCGATGCTTCACTTCAGGTTTACTGTATCCCTTGGTCCTTGTTATTGACGATGAAACACAGAAATTGCATCGGAATTAAATACATAAGGCACAATGCCGACCTAAGTACAAGAAGACTGACTCTTCTTACTGACTATGTTGTGAACATTTCCTGTGAGACCAGTTTTAAATTCCAATGCTTCACTATATGTTTACTGTATCCCTTGGACCTTCTTGTTAACGATGAAACGCAGAAATTGCATCGGAATTAAATACAAAAGGCACACTGCCGACTTAAGTACAAGAAGACTGACTCTTCCTACTGTCTATGTTTTGAACCATTCCTTTGACACTAGTTATAGATTCCGATGCTTCACTTCAGGTTTACTGTATCCCTCTGTCCTTGTTATTGACGAAGAAACACAAAAATTGCATCGGAATTAAATACAAAAGGCACAATGCCGACTGAAATACAAGATGACTGGCTCTTCTTACTCTCTATGTTTTGAACCTCTCCTGAGAACCCGGTTTTACATTCCGGTGCTTCACTTCAGGTTAACTGTATCCCTCTGACCTTCGTATTGACGACGAAACACAGAAACTGCATCGCAATTAAATAGAAAAGGCACAATAACAACTTAAGTACAAGAAGACTGACTCATCTTACTGACTATGATTTGAACATTTCCTGTGAGGCCAGTTTTAGATTCCGATGCTTCACCAAGCGTTTACTGTATCCCTTGGACCTTCTTTTTGACGAGGAAACACATAAGTTGCATCGGAATTAAATAAAAAAGGCACGATGCCGACTTAAGTACAAGAAGACTGACTCCTCTTACTGTCCATGTTTTGAACCATTCCTGTGACACTAGATATAGATTCCGATTATTCACTTCAGGTTTACTGTATCCTTTGGACCTTCTTATTGACGATGAAACACAGAAATTGCATCGGAATTAAATACAAAAGGCACAACGCCTTCTTAAGTACAAGAAGACTGACTCTTCCTACTGTCTATGTTTGAACCATTCCTGTGACACTAGTTATAGATTCCGATGCATCACTTCAGGTTTACTGTATCCCTTGGACCTTGTTATTGACGATGAAAGACAGAAATTGCATCGGAATTAAATACATAAGGCACAATGCCGAATTAGGTGCAAGAAGACTGACTCTTCCTACTGTCTATGTCTTGAACCATTCCTGTGACACTAGTTATAGATTCCGATGCATCACTTCAGGTTTACTGCATCCCTTGGACCTTCTTATTGACGATGAAACACAGAAATTGCATCGGAATAAAATGCAAAAGGCACAATGCCGACTTAAGTACAAGAATACTGACTCTTCTTACTGACTATGATTCGAAAATTTCCTGTGAGACCAGTTTCAGATTCCGATGCTTCACTAAACGTTTAGTGTATCCCTTGGACCATCTTATTGACGATGAAACACAGAAATTGCATCGGAATTAAATCCAAAACGAACAATGCCGACTTAAGGACAAGAAGACTGACTCTTCTTACTGTCTATGTTTTGAACCATTCCTGTGACACTAGTTATAGATTCCGATGCTTCACTTCAGGTTTACTGTATCGTTTGGACCTTGTTATTGACGATGAAGCACAGATATTGCATCGGAATTAAATACATAAGGCACAATGCCGACTTAAGTACAAGAAGACTGACTCTTCTTTCTGACTATGTTGTGAACATTTCCTGTGAGACCAGTTTCAGATTCCGATGCTTCACTATATGTTTACTGTATCCCTTGTACCATCTTATTGACGATGAAACACAGAAATTGCATCGGAATTAAATACAAAAGGCACAATGCCGACGTAAGGACAAGAAGACTGACTCTTCTTACTGTATATGTTTTGAACCATTCCTGTGACACTAGTTATAGATTCCGATGCTTCACTTCAGGTTTACTGTATCCCTTGGACCTTGTTATTGACGATGAAACACAGAAATTGCATCGGAATTAAATACATAAGGCACAATGCCGACTTAAGTACAAGAAGACTGACTCTTCTTACTGACTATGTTGTGAACATTTCCTGTGAGACCAGTTTTAGATTCCGATGCTTCATTATATGTTTACTGTATCCCTTGGACCTTCTAGTTAACGATGAAACGCAGAAATTGCATCGGAATTAAATACAAAAGGTACAATGCCGACTCAAATACAAAATGACTGGCTCCTCTTTCTCTCTACGATTTGAGCCTTTCCTGTGAGACCGGTTTTAGATTCCGATGCTTCACTACTGGTTTACTGTATCCCTTGGACCTTCTTATTGACGACGAAACACAGAAATTGCGTCGGAATTAAATAGAAGAGGCACAATGCCGACTTAAGTATACGAAGACTGACTCTTCTTACTGACTATGATTCGAACATTTCCTGTGAGACCAGTTTCAGATTCCGATGCTTCACTATACGTTTAGTGTATCCCTTGGACCTTCTTATTGACGATGAAACACAGAAATTGCATCGGAATTAAATACAAAAGGCACAATTCCGACTTAAGGACAAGAAGACTTACTCTTCTTACTGTCTATGTTTTGAACCATTCCTGCGACACTAGTTTTAGATTCCGATGCTTCACTTCAGGTTTACTGTATCCCTTGGATCTTGTTATTGACGTTGAAACACAGAAATTGCATCGGAATTAAATACATAAGGCACAATGCCGACTTAAGTACAAGAAGACTGACTCTTCCTACTGTCTATGTTTTGAACCATTACTGTGACACTAGTTATAGATTCCGATGCATCACTTCAGGTTTACTGCATCCCTCTGACCTTCTTATTGACGACGAATCACAGAAATTGCATCGGAATTAAATAGAAAAGGCACAATGCCGAATTAAGTACAAGAAGACTGATTCTTCCTACTGTCAATGTTTTGAGCCATTCCTGTGACTCTAGTTGTAGATTCCGATGCTTTACTTCAGGTTTACTGTATCCCTCTGACCTTCTTATTGACGATGAAACACAGAAATTGCATCGGAATTAAATACAAAAGGCACCACGCCGACTTAAGTACAAGAAGACTGACTCTTCTTACTGTCCATGTTTTGAACCTTTTCTGTGACACTAGTTATAGATTACGATGCTTCACTTCAAGTTTACTGTATCCCTTGGACCTAATTATTGACGATGAAATACAGAAATTGCATCGGAATTCAATAGAAAATGCACAATGCCGACTTAAGTACAAGAAGACTGACACACCCTAGTGCTTATGTTTGGAACCATTCCTGTGACACTAGTTATAGATTCCGATGCTTCACTTCAGGTTTACTGTATCCCTCTGACATTCTAATTGACGATGAAACTCAGAAATTGCATCGGAATGAAATAGAAATGGCACAATGCCGACTTAAGTACAGAAAGACTGACTCTACTTACAGTCTATGTTATGAACCATTTCTGTGACACTAGTTATAGATTCCGGTGCTTCACTTCAGGTTTACTGATTCCCTTGGACCTTCTTATTGACGATGAAACACAGAAATTGCATCGGAATTAAATACAAAATGCACAATGCCCACTTAAGTACAAGAAGACTGACTCTTCCTACTCTCTATGTTTTGATCCATTCCTGTGACACTAGTTATAGATTACGATGCATCACTTCAGGTTAACTGTATCCCTTGGATCTTGTTATTGACGATGAAACACAGAAATTGCATCGGAATTAAATACAATAGGCACAATGCCGACATAGGTACAAGAAGACTGACGCTTCTTGCTGTGTATGATTTGAACCATTCCTGTGACACTAGTTATAGATTCCGATGCTTCACTTCAGGTTTACTGTATCCCTCTGACCTTGTTATTGACGATGAAACACAGAAATTGCATCGGAATTAAATACAAAAGGCACAATTCCGACTCAAATACAAGATGACTGGCTCTTCTTACTCTCTACATTTGAACCTTTCCTGTGAGACTGGTTTTAGATTCCGATGCTTCACTTCAGGTTTACTGTATCCCTTGGACCTTCTTATTGACGACGAAACATAGAAATTGCATCGGAATAAAATAGAAAAGGCACAATGCTGACTTAAGTATAAGAAGACTGACTCTTCTTACTGACTATGATTTTAACATTTCCAGTGAGGCCAGTTTCAGATTCTGATGCTTCACTATATGTTTAGTGTATTCCTTGGACCTTCTTATTGACGATGAAACACAGAAATTGCATCGGAATTAAATACATAAGGCACAATGCCGAATTAGGTACAAGAAGACTGACTCTTCCTACTGTCTATGTCTTGAACCATTCCTGTGACACTAGTTATAGATTCCGATGCATCAGTTCAGGTTTACTGCATCCCTTGGACCTTCTTATTGACGATGAAACACAGAAATTGCATCGTAATTAAATACAAAAGGCACAATGCCGACTTTAAGTACAAGAAGACTGACCCTTCTTACTGTCTATGTTTTGAGCAATTCCTGTGACACTAGTTATAGATTCCGATGCTTCACTTCAGGTTTACTATATCCGTTGGACTTTCTTATCGACGATGAAACACAGAAATTGCATCGGAATAAAATGCAAAAGGCACAATGCCGACTTAAGTTCAAGAATACTGAATCTTCTTACTGACTATGATTCGAACATTTCCTGTGAGACCAGTTTCAGATTCCGATGCTTCACTATACGTTTAGTGTATCCCTTGGACCATCTTATTGACGATGAAACACAGAAATTGCATCGGAATTAAATACGTAACGCACAATGCCGACTTAAGGACAAGAAGACTGACTCTTCTTACTGTCTATGATTTGAACAATTCCTGTGACACTAGTTATAGATTCCGATGCTTCACTTCAGGTTTACTGTATCGCTTGGACCTTGTTATTGACGATGAAGCACAGCTATTGCATCGGAATTAAATACATAAGGCACAATGCCGACTTAAGTACAAGAAGACTGACTCTTCTTTCTGACTATGTTGTGAACATTTCCTGTGAGACCAGTTTTAAATTCCGATGCTTCACTATATGTTTACTGTATCCCTTGGACCATCTTATTGACGATGAAACACAGAAATTGCATCGGAATTATATACAAAAGGCACAATGCCGACTTAAGGACAAGAAGACAGACTCTTCTTACTGTATATGTTTTGAACCATTCCTGTGACACTAGTTATAGATTCCGATGCTTCACTTCAGGTTTACTGTATCCCTTGGACCTTGTTATTGACGATGAAACACAGAAATTGCATCGGAATTAAATACATAAGGCACAATACCGACTTAAGTACAACAAGACTGACTCTTCTTACTGACTATGTTGTGAATATTTCCTGTGAGACCAGTTTTAGATTCCGATGCTTCACTATATGTTTACTGTATCCCTTGGACCTTCTTGTTAACGATGAAACGCAGAAATTGCATCGGAATTAAATACAAAAGGCACAATGCCGACTCAAATACAAAATGACTGGCTCCTCTTTCTCTCTACGATTTGAACCTTTCCTGTGAGACCGGTTTTAGATTCCGATGCTTCACTACAGGTTTACTGTATCCCTTGGACCTTCTTATTGACGACGAAACACAGAAATTGCGTCGGAATTAGATAGAAAAGGCACAATGCCAACTTAAGTATACGAAGACTGACTCTTCTTACTGTCCATGTTTTGAACCTTTTCTGTGACACTAGTTATAGATTACGATGCTTCACTTCAGGTTTACTGTATCCCTTGGACCTTCTTATTGACGATGAAATACAGAAATTGCATCGGAATTCAATAGAAAATGCACAATGCCGACTTAAGTAGAAGAAGACTGACACACCCTAGTGCTTATGTTTTGAACCATTTCTGTGACACCAGTTATAGATTCCGATGCTTCACTTCAGGTTTACTGTATCCCTCTGACATTCTAATTGACGATGAAACACAGAAATTGCATCGGAATGAAATAGAAATGGCACAATGCCGACTTAAGTACAGGAAGACTGACTCTACTTACAGTCTATGTTATGAACCATTTCTGTGACACTAGTTATAGATTCCGGTGCTTCACTTCAGGTTTACTGTATCCCTTGGACCTTCTTATTGACGACGAAACACAGAAATTGCGTCGGAATTAAATAGAAAAGGCACAATGCCGACTTATGTATACGAAGACTGACTCTTCTTACTGACTATGATTCGAACATTTCCTGTGAGACCAGTTTCAGATTCCGATGCTTCACTATACGTTTAGTGTATCCCTTGGACCTTCTTATTGACGATGAGACACAGAAATTGCATCGGAATTAAATACAAAAGGCACAATGCCGACTTAAGGACAAGAAGACTTACTCTTCTTACTGTCTATGTTTTGAACCATTCCTGCGACACTAGTTATAGATTCCGATGCTTCACTTCAGGTTTACTGTATCCCTTGGATCTTGTTATTGACGTTGAAACACAGAAATTGCATCGGAATTAAATACATAAGGCACAATGCCGACTTAAGTACAAGAAGACTGACTCTTCCTACTGTCTGTGTTTTGAACCATTACTGTGACACTAGTTATAGATTCCGAGGCATCACTTCAGGTTTACTGCATCCCTCTGACCTTCTTATTGACGACGAATCACAGAAATTGCATCGGAATTAAATAGAAAAGGCACAATGCCGAATTAAGTACAAGAAGACTGATTCTTCCTACTGTCAATGTTTTGAGCCATTCCTGTGACTCTAGTTGTAGATTCCGATGCTTCACTTCAGGATTACTGTATCCCTCTGACCTTCTTATTGACGATGAAACACAGAAATTGCATCGGAATTAAATACAAAAGGCACAATGCCGACTTAAGTACAAGAAGACTGACTCTTCTTACTGTCCATGTTTTGAACCTTTTCTGTGACACTAGTTATAGATTACGACGCCTCACTTCAGGTTTACTGTATCCCTTGGACCTTCTTATTGACGATGAAATACAGAAATTGCATCGGAATTCAATAGAAAATGCACAATGCCGACTTAAGTACAAGGAGACTGACACACCCTAGTGCTTATGTTTTGAACCATTCCTGTGACACTAGTTTTAGATTCCGATGCTTCACTTCAGGTTTACTGTATCCCTCTGACATTCTAATTGACGATGAAACACAGAAATTGCATCGGAATGAAATAGAAATGGCACAATGCCGACTTAAGTACAGGAAGACTGACTCTACTTACAGTCTATGTTATGAACCATTTCTGTGACACTAGTTATAGATTCCGGTGCTTCACTTCCGATTTACTGTATCCCTTGGACCTGCTTATTGACGATGAAACACAGAAATTGCATCGGAATTAAATACAAAATGCACAATGCCCACTTAAGTACAAGAAGACTGACTCTACCTACTATCTATGTTTTGATCCATTCCTGTGACACTAGTTATAGATTCCGATGCATCACTTCAGGTTAACTGTATCCCTTGGATCTAGTTATTGACGATGAAACACAGAAATTGCATCGGAATTAAATACAATAGGCACAATGCCGACATAGGTACAAGAAGACTGACGCTTCTTGCTGTGTATGATTTGAACCATTCCTGTGACACTAGTTATAGATTCCGATGCTTCACTTCAGGTTTACTGTATCCCTCTGACCTTGTTATTGACGATGAAACACAGAAATTGCATCGGAATTAAATACAAAAGGCACAATTCCGACTCAAATACAAGATGACTGGCTCTTCTCACTCTCCACGTTTTGAACCTTTCCTGTGAGACTGGTTTTAGATTCCGATGCTTCACTTCAGGTTTACTGTATCCATTGGACCCTCTTATTGACGACGAAACATAGAAATTGCATCGGAATAAAATGGAAAAGGCACAGTGCTGACTTAAGTATAAGAAGACTGACTCTTCTTACTGACTATGATTTTAACATTTCCAGTGAGACCAGTTTCATATTCCGATGCTTCACTATATGTTTAGTGTATTCCTTGGACCTTCTTATTGACGATGAAACACAGAAATTGTGTCGGAACTAAATACAAAAGGCACAATGCCGACTTAAGGACAAGAATACTGACTCTTCTTACTGTCTATGTTTTGAACCATTCCTGTGACACTAGTTACAGATTCCGATGCGTCACTTCATGTTTACTATATCCCTTGGACCTTCTTATTGACGATGAAACACAGAAATTGCATCGGAATTAAATAGAAAAGGCACAATGCCGACTTAAGTACAAGAAGACTGACTCTTGTTACTGTCTATGCTTTGAACCATTCCTGTGACACTAGTTATAGATTCCGATGCATCACTTCAGGTTTACTGTATCCCTTGGACCTTCTTATTGACGATGAAACACAGATATTGCATCGGAATTAAATACAAAAGGCACAATGCCGACTGAAGTACAAGAAGACTGACTCTTCTTGCTGGGTATGCTTTGAAATATTCCTGTGACAGTAGTTATAGATTCCGATGCTTCACTTCAGGTTTACTGCATCCCTCTGACCCTCTTATTGACGACGAATCACAGAAATTGCATCGGAATTAAATAGAAAAGGCACAATGCCGAATTAAGTACAAGAAGACTGATTCTTCCTACTGTCAATGTTTTCAGCCATTCCTGTGACTCTAGTTGTAGATTCCGATGCTTCACTTCAGGTTTACTGTATCCCTCTGACTTTCTTATTGACGATGAAACACAGAAATTGCATCGGAATTGAATACAAAATGCACAATGCCGACTTAAGTAGCGAAGAAGACTGACTCACCCTAGTGCTTATGTTTTGAACCATTCCTGTGACACTAGTTATAGATTCCGATGCTTCACTTCAAATTTACTGTATCCCTCTGACCTTCTTATTGACGATGAAACACAGTAATTGCATCGGAATTAAATACAAAAGGGACAATGCCGACTTAAGTACAAGAAGACTGACTCTTCTTACTGTCTATGTTTTGAATCATTCCTGTGACACTAGTTATAGATTCCGATGCTTCACTTCAGGTTTACTGTATCCCTTGGACTCTGATATTGACAAAGAAACACAGAAATTGCATCGTAATTAAATACAAAATGCACAATGCCGACGTAAGTACAAGAAGACTGACTCTTCTTACTGACTATGTTGTGAACATTTCCTGTGAGACCAGTTTTAGATTCCGATGTTTCACTATATGTTTACTGTATCTCTTGGACCTTCCTGTTAACGATGAAACACAGAAATTGCATCAGAATTAAATACAAAAGGCACAATGCCGACTCAAAAACAAGATGACTGGCTCTTCTTACTCTCTACGTTTTGAACCTTTCCTGTGAGACCGGTTTTAGATTCCGATGCTTCACTTCAGGTTTACTGTATCCCTTGGACCTTCTTATTGACGACGAAACACAGAAATTGCATCGGAATTAAATACAAAAGGCACAATGCCGACTTAAGTATAAGACGACTGACTCTTCTTACTGACTATGATTTGAACATTTCCTGTGAGACCAGTATCAGATTCCGATGCTTCACTATATGTTTAGTGCATCCCTTGGACCTTCTTATTGACGATGAAACACAGAAATTGCATCGGAATTAAATACAAAAGGCACAATGCCGACTTAAGGACAAGAAGACTGACTCTTCTTACTGTCTATGTTTTGAATCATTCCTGTGACACTATTTATAGATTCCGATGCATCAGTTCAGGTTTACTGCATCCCTTGGACCTTCTTATTGGCGATGAAACACAGAAATTGCATCGTAATTAAATACAAAAGGCACAATGCCGACTTAAGTACAAGAAGACTGACCCTTCTTACTGTCTATGTTTTGAGCAATTCCTGTGACACTAGTTATAGATTCCGATGCTTCACTTCAGGTTTACTATATCCGTTGGACTTTCTTATCGACGATGAAACACAGAAATTGCATCGGAATAAAATGCAAAAGGCACAATGCCGACTTAAGTTCAAGAATACTGAATCTTCTTACTGACTATGATTCGAACATTTCCTGTGAGACCAGTTTCAGATTCCGATGCTTCACTATACGTTTAGTGTATCCCTTGGACCATCTTATTGACGATGAAACACAGAAATTGCATCGGAATTAAATACATAACGCACAATGCCGACTTAAGGACAAGAAGACTGACTCTTCTTACTGTCTATGATTTGAACAATTCCTGTGACACTAGTTATAGATTCCGATGCTTCACTTCAGGTTTACTGTATCGCTTGGACCTTGTTATTGACGATGAAGCACAGCTATTGCATCGGAATTAAATACATAAGGCACAATGCCGACTTAAGTACAAGAAGACTGACTCTTCTTTCTGAGTATGTTGTGAACATTTCCTGTGAGACCAGTTTTAAATTCCGATGCTTCACTATATGTTTACTGTATCCCTTGGACCATCTTATTGACGATGAAACACAGAAATTGCATCGGAATTATATACAAAAGGCACAATGCCGACTTAAGGACAAGAAGACAGACTCTTCTTACTGTATATGTTTTGAACCATTCCTGTGACACTAGTTATAGATTCCGATGCTTCACTTCAGGTTTACTGTATCCCTTGGACCTTGTTATTGACGATGAAACACAGAAATTGCATCGGAATTAAATACATAAGGCACAATACCGACTTAAGTACAACAAGACTGACTCTTCTTACTGACTATGTTGTGAATATTTCCTGTGAGACCAGTTTTAGATTCCGATGCTTCACTATATGTTTACTGTATCCCTTGGACCTTCTTGTTAACGATGAAACGCAGAAATTGCATCGGAATTAAATACAAAAGGCACAATGCCGACTCAAATACAAAATGACTGGCTCCTCTTTCTCTCTACGATTTGAACCTTTCCTGTGAGACCGGTTTTAGATTCCGATGCTTCACTACAGGTTTACTGTATCCCTTGGACCTTCTTATTGACGACGAAACACAGAAATTGCGTCGGAATTAGATAGAAAAGGCACAATGCCAACTTAAGTATACGAAGACTGACTCTTCTTACTGTCCATGTTTTGAACCTTTTCTGTGACACTAGTTATAGATTACGATGCTTCACTTCAGGTTTACTGTATCCCTTGGACCTTCTTATTGACGATGAAATACAGAAATTGCATCGGAATTCAATAGAAAATGCACAATGCCGACTTAAGTAGAAGAAGACTGACACACCCTAGTGCTTATGTTTTGAACCATTTCTGTGACACTAGTTATAGATTCCGATGCTTCACTTCAGGTTTACTGTATCCCTCTGACATTCTAATTGACGATGAAACACAGAAATTGCATCGGAATGAAATAGAAATGGCACAATGCCGACTTAAGTACAGGAAGACTGACTCTACTTACAGTCTATGTTATGAACCATTTCTGTGACACTAGTTATAGATTCCGGTGCTTCACTTCAGGTTTACTGTATCCCTTGGACCTTCTTATTGACGACGAAACACAGAAATTGCGTCGGAATTAAATAGAAAAGGCACAATGCCGACTTATGTATACGAAGACTGACTCTTCTTACTGACTATGATTCGAACATTTCCTGTGAGACCAGTTTCAGATTCCGATGCTTCACTATACGTTTAGTGTATCCCTTGGACCTTCTTATTGACGATGAGACACAGAAATTGCATCGGAATTAAATACAAAAGGCACAATGCCGACTTAAGGACAAGAAGACTTACTCTTCTTACTGTCTATGTTTTGAACCATTCCTGCGACACTAGTTATAGATTCCGATGCTTCACTTCAGGTTTACTGTATCCCTTGGATCTTGTTATTGACGTTGAAACACAGAAATTGCATCGGAATTAAATACATAAGGCACAATGCCGACTTAAGTACAAGAAGACTGACTCTTCCTACTGTCTGTGTTTTGAACCATTACTGTGACACTAGTTATAGATTCCGAGGCATCACTTCAGGTTTACTGCATCCCTCTGACCTTCTTATTGACGACGAATCACAGAAATTGCATCGGAATTAAATAGAAAAGGCACAATGCCGAATTAAGTACAAGAAGACTGATTCTTCCTACTGTCAATGTTTTGAGCCATTCCTGTGACTCTAGTTGTAGATTCCGATGCTTCACTTCAGGATTACTGTATCCCTCTGACCTTCTTATTGACGATGAAACACAGAAATTGCATCGGAATTAAATACAAAAGGCACAATGCCGACTTAAGTACAAGAAGACTGACTCTTCTTACTGTCCATGTTTTGAACCTTTTCTGTGACACTAGTTATAGATTACGACGCCTCACTTCAGGTTTACTGTATCCCTTGGACCTTCTTATTGACGATGAAATACAGAAATTGCATCGGAATTCAATAGAAAATGCACAATGCCGACTTAAGTACAAGAAGACTGACACACCCTAGTGCTTATGTTTTGAACCATTCCTGTGACACTAGTTTTAGATTCCGATGCTTCACTTCAGGTTTACTGTATCCCTCTGACATTCTAATTGACGATGAAACACAGAAATTGCATCGGAATGAAATAGAAATGGCACAATGCCGACTTAAGTACAGGAAGACTGACTCTACTTACAGTCTATGTTTTGAACCATTCCTGTGACACTAGTTACAGATTCCGACGCGTCACTTCATGTTTACTATATCCCTTGGACCTTCTTATTGACGATGAAACACAGAAATTGCATCGGAATTAAATAGAAAAGGCACAATGCCGACTTAAGTACAAGAAGACTGACTCTTGTTACTGTCTATGCTTTGAACCATTCCTGTGACACTAGTTATAGATTCCGATGCATCACTTCAGGTTTACTGTATCCCTTGGACCTTCTTATTGACGATGAAACACAGATATTGCATCGGAATTAAATACAAAAGGCACAATGCCGACTGAAGTACAAGAAGAGTGACTCTTCTTGCTGGGTATGCTTTGAACCATTCCTGTGACAGTAGTTATAGATTCCGATGCTTCACTTCAGGTTTACTGCATCCCTCTGACCCTCTTATTGACGACGAATCACAGAAATTGCATCGGAATTAAATAGAAAAGGCACAATGCCGAATTAAGTACAAGAAGACTGATTCTTCCTACTGTCAATGTTTTCAGCCATTCCTGTGACTCTAGTTGTAGATTCCGATGCTTCACTTCAGGTTTACTGTATCCCTCTGACTTTCTTATTGACGATGAAACACAGAAATTGCATCGGAATTGAATACAAAATGCACAATGCCGACTTAAGTAGCGAAGAAGACTGACTCACCCTAGTGCTTATGTTTTGAACCATTCCTGTGACACTAGTTATAGATTCCGATGCTTCACTTCAAATTTACTGTATCCCTCTGACCTTCTTATTGACGATGAAACACAGTAATTGCATCGGAATTAAATACAAAAGGGACAATGCCGACTTAAGTACAAGAAGACTGACTCTTCTTACTGTCTATGTTTTGAATCATTCCTGTGACACTAGTTATGGATTCCGATGCTTCACTTCAGGCTTCCTGTATCCCTTGGACCTTCTTATCGACGATGAAACACAGAAATTGCATCGGAATTAAATACAAAATGCACAATGCCGACTTAAGTATGAGAAAACTGACTCTTCTTACTGTCTATGTTTGAACCATTACCGTGAAACTAGTTATAGATTCCGATGCTTCACTTCAGGTTTACTGTATCCCTTGGACTCTGATATTGACAAAGAAACACAGAAATTGCATCGTAATTAAATACAAAATGCACAATGCCGACGTAAGTACAAGAAGACTGACTCTTCTTACTGACTATGTTGTGAACATTTCCTGTGAGACCAGTTTTAGATTCCGATGTTTCACTATATGTTTACTGTATCTCTTGGACCTTCCTGTTAACGATGAAACACAGAAATTGCATCAGAATTAAATACAAAAGGCACAATGCCGACTCAAAAACAAGATGACTGGCTCTTCTTACTCTCTACGTTTTGAACCTTTCCTGTGAGACCGGTTTTAGATTCCGATGCTTCACTTCAGGTTTACTGTATCCCTTGGACCTTCTTATTGACGACGAAACACAGAAATTGCATCGGAATTAAATACAAAAGGCACAATGCCGACTTAAGTATAAGACGACTGACTCTTCTTACTGACTATGATTTGAACATTTCCTGTGAGACCAGTATCAGATTCCGATGCTTCACTATATGTTTAGTGCATCCCTTGGACCTTCTTATTGACGATGAAACACAGAAATTGCATCGGAATTAAATACAAAAGGCACAATGCCGACTTAAGGACAAGAAGACTGACTCTTCTTACTGTCTATGTTTTGAATCATTCCTGTGACACTAGTTATAGATTCCGATGTTTCACTTCAGGTTTACTGTATCAATCTGACCTTCTTATTGACGACGAAACACAGAAATTGCATCGGATTTAAATAGAAAAGGCACAATGCCGACTTAAGTACAAGAAGACTGACTCTTCCTTATGTCTATGTTTTGAACCATTCCTGTGACACTAGTTATAGATTCCGATGCATCACTTCAGGTGTACTGTATCCCTTGGACCTTCTTATAGAGGATGAAACACAGAAATTGCTTCGGAATTAAATACAAAAGGCACAATGCCGACTTAAGTACAAGAAGACTGACTCTTCTTGCTGTGTATACTTTGAACCATTCCTGTGACATTAGTTATAGATTCCGATGCTTCACTTCAGGTTTACTGTATCAATCTGACCTTCTTATTGACGACGAAACACAGAAATTGCATCGGATTTAAATAGAAAAGGCACAATGCCGACTTAAGAACAAGAAGACTGACTCTTCCTACTGTCAATGTTTTGAACCATTCCTGTGACTTTAGTTATAGATTCCGATGCTTCACTTCAGGTTTACTGTATCCCTCTGACCTTTTTATTAACGATGAAACACAGAAAATGCATCGGAATTAAATACAAAAGGCACAATGCCGACTTAAGTACAACAAGACTGACTCCTCTTACTGTCCATGCTTTTGAACCTTTTCTGTGACGGAAGTTATAGATTCCGATGCTTCACTTCAGGTTTACTGTATCCCTTGGACCTTCTTATTGACGACGAAACACAGAAATTGCATCGGAATTAAATAGAAAATGGACAATGCCGACTTAAGTTCAAGAAGACTGACCCTCCGTAGTGTCTATGTTTTGAACCATTCCTGTGACACTAGTTATAGATTCCGATGCTTCACTTCAGGTTTACTGTATCCCTCTGACATTCCTATTGACGATGAAACACAGAAATTCCATCGAAATGAAATAGAAAAGGCACAATGCCGACTTAAGTACAGGAAGACTGACTCTTCTTACAGTCTATGTTTTGAACCACTCCTGTGACACTAGTTATAGATTCCGGTGCTTCACTTCAGGTTTACTGTATCCCTTGGACCTTCTTATTGACGATGAAACACAGAAATTGCATCGGAATTAAATACAAAAGGCACAATGCCATCATAAGTACAAGAAGACTGACTCTTCTTGCTGTGTATGAATTGAACCATTCCTGTGACACTAGTTATAGATTCCGATGCTTCACTTCAGGTTTACTGTATCCCTCTGACCTTGTTATTGACGATGAAACACAGAAATTGCATCGGAATTAAATACAAAAGGCACAATGCCGACTCAAATACAAGATGACTGGCTCTTCTTACTATCTACGTTTTCAACCTTTCCCGTTACACCGGTTTTAGATTCCGATGCCTCACTTCAGGTTTACTGTATCCCTCGGACCTTCTTGTTGACGACGAAACACAGAAATTGCATCGGAATTAATTAGAAAAGCACAATGCCGACTTAAGTATAAGAAGACTGATTCTTCTACTGACTATGATTTTAACATTTCCTGTGACACCAGTTTCAGATTCCGATGCTTCACTATATGTTTAGTGTATCCCTTGGACGTTCTTATTGACGATGAAACACAGAAATTGCATCGGAATTAAATACAAAAGGCACAATGCCGACTTAAGTACAAGAAGACTGACTCTTCCTACTGTCAATGTTTTGAACCATTCCTGTGACTCTAGTTATCGATTCCGATGCTTCGCTTTAGGTTTACTGTATCCCTTGGACCTTGTTATTGACGATGAAACACAGAAATTGCATCGGAATTAAAAATATAAGGCACAATGCCGACTTAAGTACAAGAAGACTGACTCTTCCTACTGTCTATGCTTTGAACCATTCCTGTGACACTAGTTATAGATTCCGATGCATCACTTCAGGTTTACTGTATCCCTTGGACCTTCTTATTGACGATGAAACACAGAAATTGCATCGGAATTAAATACAAAATGCACAATGCCGACTTAAGTACAAGAAGACTGACTCTTCGTCCAGTGTATGCTTTGAACCATTCCTGTGACACTAGTTATAGATTCCGATGCTTCACTTCAGGTTTACTGTATCCCTCTGACATTCTTATTGACGATGAAACACAGAAATTGCATGGGAATTAAATACAAAAGGCACAATGCCGACTTAAGTACAAGAAGACAGACTCTCCCTAGTGTCTATGTTTTGAACCATTCCCTGTGACACTAGTTATAGATTCCGATGCTTCATTTCAGGTTTACTGTATCCCTCTGACATTCTTATTGACGATGAAACACAGAAATGACACCGGAATAAAATAGAAAAGGCACAATGCTGACTTATGTACAGGAAGACTGACTCTTCTTACAGTCTATGATTTGAACCATTGCTGTGACACTAGTTATAGATTCCGGTGCTTCACTTCAGGTTTACTGTATCCCAAGGACCTTCTTATTGACGACGAAACACAGAAATTGCATCGGAATTAAATACAAAATGCACAATGCCGACTTAAGTACAAGAAGACTGAATCTTCCTACTGTCTATGATTTGAACTATTCCTGTGACACTAGTTATAGATTCCGATGCATCACTTCATGTTTACTGTATCCCTTGGACCTTCTTATTGACGATGAAACACAGAAATTGCATCGGAATTAAATACAAAAGGCACAATGCCGACATAAGTACTAGAAGACTTACTCTTCTTGCTGTGTATGTTTTGAACCATTCCTGTAACACTAGTTATAGATTCAGATGCTTCACTTCAGGTTTACTGTATTCCTCTGACCTTGTTATTGACGATGAAACACAGATATTGCATCGGAATTAAATACAAAAGGCACAATGCCGACTCAAATACAAGATGACTGGCTCTTCTTACTCTCTACGTTTTGAACCTTTCCTGTGAGACCGGTTTTAGATTCCCTTGTTTCACTTCAGGTTTACTGTATCCCTTGGACCTTCTTATTGACGACGAAACACAGAAATTGCATCGGAATTAAATACAAAAGGCACAATGCCGACTCAAATACAAGATGACTGGCTCTTCTTGCTCTCTACGTTTTGAACCTTTCCTGTGACACCAGTTTCAGATTCCGATGCTTCACTATATGTTTAGTGTATCCCTTGGACCTTCTTATTGACGATGAAATACAGAAATAGCATCGGAATTAAATACAAAAGGCACAATGCCGACTTAAGGACAAGAAACTTGACTCTTCTTACTGTCTATGTTTTGAACCATTCCTATGACACTGGTTATAGATTCCGATGCTTCACTTCAGGTTTACTGAATCCCTTGGACCTTGTTATTGACGATGAAACACAGAAATTATATCGGAATGAAATACAAAAGGCACTATGCCGACTTAAGTACAAGAAGACTGACTCTTCTTTCTGTGTATGTTTTGAACCATTCCTGTGACACTAGTTATAGATTCCGATGCTTCACGTCAGTTTTACTGTATCCCTCCGACCTTCTTATTGACGACGAAACACAGAAATTGCATCGGAATTAAATGGAAAAGTAACAATGCAGACTTAAGTACAAGAAGACTGACTCTTCCTACTGTCAATGTTTTGAACCATTCCTGTGACTCTAGTTATAGATTCCGATGCTTCACTTTAGGTTTACAGTATCCCTTGGACCTTGTTATTGACGATGAAACACAGAAATTGCATCGGAATTAAATACATAATGCACAATGCCGACTTAAGGACAAGAAGACTGACTCTTCCTACTGTCTATGTTTTGAACCATTCCTGTTACACTAGTTATAGATTCCGATGCATCACTTCATGTTTACTGTATGCCTTGGACCTTCTTATTGACGATTAAACACAGAAATGGCATCGGAATTAAATACAAAAGGCACAATGCCGACTCAAATACAAGATGACTGGCTCTTCTTACTCTCTATGTTTTGAACCTTTCCTGAGGACCCGGTTTTAGATTCCGATGCTTCACTTCAGGTTTACTGTATCCCTCTGACCTTCTTATTGACGACGAAACACAGAAATTGCATCGGAATTAAATATAAAAGGCAAAATGCCGACTTAAGTACAAGAAGACTGACTCATCTTACTGACTATGATTTGAACATTTCCTGTGAGACCAGTTTTAGATTCCGATGCTTCGCCAAGCGTTTACTGTATCCCTTGGACCTTCTTTTTGACGATGAAACACATAAATTGCATCGGAATTAAATACAAAAGGCACAATGCCGACTTGAGTACAAGAAGACTGACTCCTCTTACTATGTTTTGAACCATTCCTGTGACACTAGCTTTGGATTCCGATGCATCACTTCAGGTTTACTGTATCCCTTGGACCTTCTAATTGACGATGAAACACAGGAATTGCATCGGAATTAAATAGAAAAGGCACAATGCCGACATAAGTATAAGAAGTCTGACTCTTCCTAGTATCTATGGTTTTGAACCATTCCTGTGACACTACTTATAGATTCCGATGCTTCACTTCAGGTATACTGTATCCCGCTGACATTCCTATTGACGATGAAACACACAAATTGCATCGGAATTAAATAGAAAAGGCACAATGCTGACTTAAGTACAGGAAGACTGACTATTCCTACTGTCAATGATTTGAACCATTCCTCTGACCCTAGTTATAGATTCTGATGCTTCACTTCAGGTTTACTGTATCCCTGGGACCTTCTTATTGACGATGAAACACAGAAATTGCTTCGGAATTAAATACAAAAGGCACAATGCCGACTTAAATACAAGAAGACTGACTCTTCTTGCTGTGTATGCTTTGAACCATTCCTGTGACACTAGTTATAGATTCCGATGCTTCACTTCATGTTTACTGTATCCCGCAGACCATTCTTATTGACGATGAAACACACAAATTGCATCGCAATGAAATAGAAAAGGCACAATGCCGACTTAAGTACAAGAAGACTGACTCTTCTTACAGCCTATGTTTTGAACCTTTCCAGTAAAACTAGTTATAGATTCCGATGCTTCACTTCAAATTTACTGTATCCTTCTGACCTTCTTATTGACGATGAAACACAGTAATTGCATCGGAATTAAATACAAAAGGGACAATGCCGACTTAAGTACAAGAAGACTGACCCTTCTTTCTGTCTATGTTTTGAACCATTCCTGTGACACTAGTTATAGATTCCGGTGCTTCACTTCAGGTTTACTGCATCCCTTGGACTCTGATATTGACAAAGAAACACAGAAATTGCATCGTAATTAAATACAAAATGCACAATGCCGACATAAGTACAAGAAGACTGACTCTTCTTACTGACTATGTTGTGAACATTTCCTGTGAGACCAGTTTTAGATTCCGATGTTTCACTATATGTTTACTGTATCTCTTGGACCTTCTTGTTAACGATGAAACACAGAAATTGCATCAGAAGTAAATACAAAAGGCACAATGCCGACTCAAAAACAAGATGACTGGCTCTTCTTACTCTCTACGTTTTGAACCTTTCCTGTGAGACCGGTTTTAGATTCCGATGCTTCACTTCAGGTTTACTGTATCCCTTGGACCTTCTTATTGACGACGAAACACAGAAATTGCATCGGAATTAAATACAAAAGGCACAATGCCGACTTAGGTATAAGAAGACTGACTCTTCTTACTGACTATGATTTGAACATTTCCTGTGAGACCAGTATCAGATTCCGATGCTTCACTATATGTTTAGTGCATCCCTTGGACCTTCTTATTGACGATGAAACACAGAAATTGCATCGGAATTAAATACAAAAGGCACAATGCCGACTTAAGGACAAGAAGACTGACTCCTCTTACTGTCTATGTTTTGAATCATTCCTGTGACACTAGTTACAGATTCCGATGTTTCACTTCAGGTTAACTGTATCCCTTGGACCTTGTTATTGACGATGAAACACAGAAATTGCATCGGAATTAAATACAAAATGCACAATGCCGTCTTAAGTACAAGAAGACTGACTCTTAATAATGTCTATGTTTTGAACCATTCCTGTGACACTAGTTATAGATTCCGATGCATCACTTCAGGTGTAGTGTATCCCTTGGACCTTCCTATAGAGGATGAAACACAGAAATTGCTTCGGAATTAAATACAAAAGGCACAATGCCGACTTAAGTACAAGAAGACTGACTCTTCTTGCTGTGTATACTTTGAACCATTCCTGTGACATTAGATATAGATTCAGATGCTTCACTTCAGGTTTACTGTATCAATCTGACCTTCTTATTGACGACGAAACACAGAAATTGCATCGGATTTAAATAGAAAAGGCACAATGCCGACTTAAGAACAAGAAGACTGACTCTTCCTACTGTCAATGTTTTGAACCATTCCTGTGACTTTAGTTATAGATTCCGATGCTTCACTTCAGGTTTACTGTATCCCTCTGACCTTCTTATAAACGATGAAACACAGAAAATGCATCGGAATTAAATACAAAAGGCACAATGCCGACTTAAGTACAACAAGACTGACTCTTCTTACTGTCCATGTTTTGAACCTTTTCTGTGACGGAAGTTATAGATTCCGATGCTTCACTTCAGGTTTACTGTATCCCTTGGACCTTCTTATTGACGACGAAACACAGAAATGGCATCGGAATTAAATAGAAAATGGACAATGCCGACTTAAGTTCAAGAAGACTGACCCTACGTAGTGTCTATGTTTTGAACCATTCCTGTGACACTAGTTATAGATTCCGATGCTTCACTTCAGGTTTACTGTATCCCTCTGACATTCCTATTGACGATGAAACACAGAAATTCCATCGAAATGAAATAGAAAAGGCACAATGCCGACTTAAGTACAGGAAGACTGACTCTTCTTACAGTCTATGTTTTGAACCACTCCTGTGACACTAGTTATAGATTCCGGTGCTTCACTTCAGGTTTACTGTATCCCTTGGACCTTGTTATTGACGATGAAACACAGAAATTGCATCGGAATTAAATACAAAAGGCACAATGCCATCATAAGTACAAGAAGACTGACTCTTCTTGCTGTGTATGAATTGAACCATTCCTGTGACACTAGTTATAGATTCCGATGCTTCACTTCAGGTTTACTGTATCCCTCTGACCTTGTTATTGACGATGAAACACAGAAATTGCATCGGAATTAAATACAAAAGGCACAATGGCGACTCAAATACAAGATGACTGGCTCTTCTTACTATCTACGTTTTCAACCTTTCCTGTTACACCGGTTTTAGATTCCGATGCCTCACTTCAGGTTTACTGTATCCCTCGGACCTTCTTGTTGACGACGAAACACAGAAATTGCATCGGAATTAAATAGAAAAGCACAATGCCAACTTAAGTATAACAAGACTGATTCTTCTTACTGACTATGATTTTAACATTTCCTGTGACACCAGTTTCAGATTCCGATGCTTCACTATATGTTTAGTGTATCCCTTGGACGTTCTTATTGACGATGAAACACAGAAATTGCATCGGAATTAAATACAAAAGGCACAATGCCGACTTAAGTACAAGAAGACTGACTCTTCCTACTGTCAATGTTTTGAACCATTCCTGTGCCTCTAGTTAGAGATTCCGATGCTTCGCTTTAGGTTTACTGTATCCCTTGGACCTTGTTATTGACGATGAAACACAGAAATTGCATCGGAATTAAAAATATAAGGCACAATGCCGACATAAGTACAAGAAGACTGACTCTTCCTACTGTCTATGCTTTGAACCATTCCTGTGACACTAGTTATAGATTCCGATGCATCACTTCAGGTTTACTGTATCCCTTGGACCTTCTTATTGACGATGAAACACAGAAATTGCATCGGAATTAAATACAAAAAGCACAATGCCGACTTAAGTACAAGAAGACTGACTCTTCTTCCAGTGTATGCTTTGAACCATTCCTGTGACACTAGTTACAGATTCCGATGCTTCACTTCAGGTTTACTGTATCCCTCTGACATGCATATTGACGATGAAACACAGAAATTGCAAGGGAATTAAATACAAAAGGCACAATGCCGACTTAAGTACAAGAAGACAGACTCTCCCTAGTGTCTATGTTTTGAACCATTCCTGTGACACTTGTTATAGATTCCGATGCTTCATTTCAGGTTTACTGTATCCCTCTGACATTCTTATTGACGATGAAACACTGAAATGACATCGGAATAAAATAGAAAAGGCACAATGCTGACTTATGTACAGGAACACTGACTCTTCTTACAGTCTATGATTTGAACCATTCCTGTGACACTAGTTATAGATTCCGGTGCTTCACTTCAGGTTTACTGTATCCCATGGACCTTCTTATTGACGACGAAACACAGAAATTGCATCGGAATTAAATACAAAATGCACAATGCCGACTTAAGTACAAGAAGACTGAATCTTCCTACTGTCTATGATTTGAACTATTCCTGTGACACTAGTTATAGATTCCGATGCATCACTTCAAGTTTACTGTATCCCTTGGACCTTCTTATTGACGATGAAACACAGAAATTGCATCGGAATTAAATACAAAAGGCACAATGCCGACATAAGTACTAGAAGACTTACTCTTCTTGCTGTGTATGTTTTGAACCATTCCTGTGACACTAGTTATAGATTCAGATGCTTCACTTCAGGTTTACTGTATTCCTCTGACCTTGTTATTGACGATGAAACACAGATATTGCATCGGAATTAAATACAAAAGGCACAATGCCGACTCAAATACAAGATGACTGGCTCTTCTTACTCTCTACGTTTTGAACCTTTCCTGTGAGACCGGTTTTAGATTCCCTTGTTTCACTTCAGGTTTATTGTATCCCTTGGACCTTCTTATTGACGACGAAACACAGAAATTGCAACGGAATTAAATACAAAAGGCACAATCCCGACTCAAATACAAGATGACTGGCTCTTCTTACTCTCTACGTTTTGAACCTTTCCTGTGACACCAGTTTCAGATTCCGATGCTTCACTATATGTTTAGTGTATCCCTTGGACCTTCTTATTGACGATGAAACACAGAAATAGCATCGGAATTAAATACAAAAGGCACAATGCCGACTTAAGGACAAGAAACTTGACTCTTCTTACTGTCTATGTTTTGAACCATTCCTATGACACTGGTTATAGATTCCGATGCTTCACTTCAGGTTTACTGTATCCCTTGGACCTTGTTATTGACGATGAAACACAGAAATTATATAGGAATGAAATACAAAATGCACTATGCCGACTTAAGTACAAGAAGACTGACTCTTCTTTCTGTGTATGTTTTGAACCATTCCTGTGACACTAGTTATAGATTCCGATGCTTCACGTCAGTTTTACTGTATCCCTCTGACCTTCTTATTGACGACGAAACACAGAAATTGCATCGGAATTAAATGGAAAAGTAACAATGCAGACTTAAGTACAAGAAGACTGACTCTTCCTACTGTCAATGTTTTGAACCATTCCTGTGACTCTAGTTATAGATTCCGATGCTTCACTTTAGGTTTACAGTATCCCTTGGACCTTGTTATTGACGATGAAACACAGAAATTGCATCGGAATTAAATACATAATGCACAATGCCGACTTAAGGACAAGAAGACTGACTCTTCCTACTGTTTATGTTTTGAACCATTCCTGTTACACTAGTTATAGATTCCGATGCATCACTTCATGTTTACTGTATGCCTTGGACCTTCTTATTGACGATTAAACACAGAAATGGCATCGGAATTAAATACAAAAGGCACAATGCCGACTCAAATACAAGATGACTGGCTCTTCTTACTCTCTATGTTTTGAACCTTTCCTGAGGACCCGGTTTTAGATTCCGATGCTTCACTTCAGGTTTACTGTATCCCTCTGACCTTCTTATTGACGACGAAACACAGAAATTGCATCGGAATTAAATATAAAAGGCAAAATGCCGACTTAAGTACAAGAAGACTGACTCATCTTACTGACTATGATTTGAACATTTCCTGTGAGACCAGTTTTAGATTCCGATGCTTCGCCAAGCGTTTACTGTATCCCTTGGACCTTCTTTTTGACGATGAAACACATAAATTGCATCGGAATTAAATACAAAAGGCACAATGCCGACTTGAGTACAAGAAGACTGACTCCTCTTACTATGTTTTGAACCATTCCTGTGACACTAGCTTTGGATTCCGATGCATCACTTCAGGTTTACTGTATCCCTTGGACCTTCTAATTGACGATGAAACACAGGAATTGCATCGGAATTAAATAGAAAAGGCACAATGCCGACATAAGTATAAGAAGTCTGACTCTTCCTAGTATCTATGGTTTTGAACCATTCCTGTGACACTACTTATAGATTCCGATGCTTCACTTCAGGTATACTGTATCCCGCTGACATTCCTATTGACGATGAAACACACAAATTGCATCGGAATTAAATAGAAAAGGCACAATGCTGACTTAAGTACAGGAAGACTGACTATTCCTACTGTCAATGATTTGAACCATTCCTCTGACCCTAGTTATAGATTCTGATGCTTCACTTCAGGTTTACTGTATCCCTGGGACCTTCTTATTGACGATGAAACACAGAAATTGCTTCGGAATTAAATACAAAAGGCACAATGCCGACTTAAATACAAGAAGACTGACTCTTCTTGCTGTGTATGCTTTGAACCATTCCTGTGACACTAGTTATAGATTCCGATGCTTCACTTCATGTTTACTGTATCCCGCAGACATTCTTATTGACGATGAAACACACAAATTGCATCGCAATGAAATAGAAAAGGCACAATGCCGACTTAAGTACAAGAAGACTGACTCTTCTTACAGCCTATGTTTTGAACCTTTCCAGTAAAACTAGTTATAGATTCCGATGCTTCACTTCAAATTTACTGTATCCTTCTGACCTTCTTATTGACGATGAAACACAGTAATTGCATCGGAATTAAATACAAAAGGGACAATGCCGACTTAAGTACAAGAAGACTGACCCTTCTTTCTGTCTATGTTTTGAACCATTCCTGTGACACTAGTTATAGATTCCGGTGCTTCACTTCAGGTTTACTGCATCCCTTGGACTCTGATATTGACAAAGAAACACAGAAATTGCATCGTAATTAAATACAAAATGCACAATGCCGACATAAGTACAAGAAGACTGACTCTTCTTACTGACTATGTTGTGAACATTTCCTGTGAGACCAGTTTTAGATTCCGATGTTTCACTATATGTTTACTGTATCTCTTGGACCTTCTTGTTAACGATGAAACACAGAAATTGCATCAGAAGTAAATACAAAAGGCACAATGCCGACTCAAAAACAAGATGACTGGCTCTTCTTACTCTCTACGTTTTGAACCTTTCCTGTGAGACCGGTTTTAGATTCCGATGCTTCACTTCAGGTTTACTGTATCCCTTGGACCTTCTTATTGACGACGAAACACAGAAATTGCATCGGAATTAAATACAAAAGGCACAATGCCGACTTAGGTATAAGAAGACTGACTCTTCTTACTGACTATGATTTGAACATTTCCTGTGAGACCAGTATCAGATTCCGATGCTTCACTATATGTTTAGTGCATCCCTTGGACCTTCTTATTGACGATGAAACACAGAAATTGCATCGGAATTAAATACAAAAGGCACAATGCCGACTTAAGGACAAGAAGACTGACTCCTCTTACTGTCTATGTTTTGAATCATTCCTGTGACACTAGTTACAGATTCCGATGTTTCACTTCAGGTTAACTGTATCCCTTGGACCTTGTTATTGACGATGAAACACAGAAATTGCATCGGAATTAAATACAAAATGCACAATGCCGTCTTAAGTACAAGAAGACTGACTCTTAATAATGTCTATGTTTTGAACCATTCCTGTGACACTAGTTATAGATTCCGATGCATCACTTCAGGTGTAGTGTATCCCTTGGACCTTCCTATAGAGGATGAAACACAGAAATTGCTTCGGAATTAAATACAAAAGGCACAATGCCGACTTAAGTACAAGAAGACTGACTCTTCTTGCTGTGTATACTTTGAACCATTCCTGTGACATTAGATATAGATTCAGATGCTTCACTTCAGGTTTACTGTATCAATCTGACCTTCTTATTGACGACGAAACACAGAAATTGCATCGGATTTAAATAGAAAAGGCACAATGCCGACTTAAGAACAAGAAGACTGACTCTTCCTACTGTCAATGTTTTGAACCATTCCTGTGACTTTAGTTATAGATTCCGATGCTTCACTTCAGGTTTACTGTATCCCTCTGACCTTCTTATAAACGATGAAACACAGAAAATGCATCGGAATTAAATACAAAAGGCACAATGCCGACTTAAGTACAACAAGACTGACTCTTCTTACTGTCCATGTTTTGAACCTTTTCTGTGACGGAAGTTATAGATTCCGATGCTTCACTTCAGGTTTACTGTATCCCTTGGACCTTCTTATTGACGACGAAACACAGAAATGGCATCGGAATTAAATAGAAAATGGACAATGCCGACTTAAGTTCAAGAAGACTGACCCTACGTAGTGTCTATGTTTTGAACCATTCCTGTGACACTAGTTATAGATTCCGATGCTTCACTTCAGGTTTACTGTATCCCTCTGACATTCCTATTGACGATGAAACACAGAAATTCCATCGAAATGAAATAGAAAAGGCACAATGCCGACTTAAGTACAGGAAGACTGACTCTTCTTACAGTCTATGTTTTGAACCACTCCTGTGACACTAGTTATAGATTCCGGTGCTTCACTTCAGGTTTACTGTATCCCTTGGACCTTGTTATTGACGATGAAACACAGAAATTGCATCGGAATTAAATACAAAAGGCACAATGCCATCATAAGTACAAGAAGACTGACTCTTCTTGCTGTGTATGAATTGAACCATTCCTGTGACACTAGTTATAGATTCCGATGCTTCACTTCAGGTTTACTGTATCCCTCTGACCTTGTTATTGACGATGAAACACAGAAATTGCATCGGAATTAAATACAAAAGGCACAATGGCGACTCAAATACAAGATGACTGGCTCTTCTTACTATCTACGTTTTCAACCTTTCCTGTTACACCGGTTTTAGATTCCGATGCCTCACTTCAGGTTTACTGTATCCCTCGGACCTTCTTGTTGACGACGAAACACAGAAATTGCATCGGAATTAAATAGAAAAGCACAATGCCAACTTAAGTATAACAAGACTGATTCTTCTTACTGACTATGATTTTAACATTTCCTGTGACACCAGTTTCAGATTCCGATGCTTCACTATATGTTTAGTGTATCCCTTGGACGTTCTTATTGACGATGAAACACAGAAATTGCATCGGAATTAAATACAAAAGGCACAATGCCGACTTAAGTACAAGAAGACTGACTCTTCCTACTGTCAATGTTTTGAACCATTCCTGTGCCTCTAGTTAGAGATTCCGATGCTTCGCTTTAGGTTTACTGTATCCCTTGGACCTTGTTATTGACGATGAAACACAGAAATTGCATCGGAATTAAAAATATAAGGCACAATGCCGACATAAGTACAAGAAGACTGACTCTTCCTACTGTCTATGCTTTGAACCATTCCTGTGACACTAGTTATAGATTCCGATGCATCACTTCAGGTTTACTGTATCCCTTGGACCTTCTTATTGACGATGAAACACAGAAATTGCATCGGAATTAAATACAAAAAGCACAATGCCGACTTAAGTACAAGAAGACTGACTCTTCTTCCAGTGTATGCTTTGAACCATTCCTGTGACACTAGTTACAGATTCCGATGCTTCACTTCAGGTTTACTGTATCCCTCTGACATGCATATTGACGATGAAACACAGAAATTGCAAGGGAATTAAATACAAAAGGCACAATGCCGACTTAAGTACAAGAAGACAGACTCTCCCTAGTGTCTATGTTTTGAACCATTCCTGTGACACTTGTTATAGATTCCGATGCTTCATTTCAGGTTTACTGTATCCCTCTGACATTCTTATTGACGATGAAACACTGAAATGACATCGGAATAAAATAGAAAAGGCACAATGCTGACTTATGTACAGGAACACTGACTCTTCTTACAGTCTATGATTTGAACCATTCCTGTGACACTAGTTATAGATTCCGGTGCTTCACTTCAGGTTTACTGTATCCCATGGACCTTCTTATTGACGACGAAACACAGAAATTGCATCGGAATTAAATACAAAATGCACAATGCCGACTTAAGTACAAGAAGACTGAATCTTCCTACTGTCTATGATTTGAACTATTCCTGTGACACTAGTTATAGATTCCGATGCATCACTTCAAGTTTACTGTATCCCTTGGACCTTCTTATTGACGATGAAACACAGAAATTGCATCGGAATTAAATACAAAAGGCACAATGCCGACATAAGTACTAGAAGACTTACTCTTCTTGCTGTGTATGTTTTGAACCATTCCTGTGACACTAGTTATAGATTCAGATGCTTCACTTCAGGTTTACTGTATTCCTCTGACCTTGTTATTGACGATGAAACACAGATATTGCATCGGAATTAAATACAAAAGGCACAATGCCGACTCAAATACAAGATGACTGGCTCTTCTTACTCTCTACGTTTTGAACCTTTCCTGTGAGACCGGTTTTAGATTCCCTTGTTTCACTTCAGGTTTATTGTATCCCTTGGACCTTCTTATTGACGACGAAACACAGAAATTGCAACGGAATTAAATACAAAAGGCACAATCCCGACTCAAATACAAGATGACTGGCTCTTCTTACTCTCTACGTTTTGAACCTTTCCTGTGACACCAGTTTCAGATTCCGATGCTTCACTATATGTTTAGTGTATCCCTTGGACCTTCTTATTGACGATGAAACACAGAAATAGCATCGGAATTAAATACAAAAGGCACAATGCCGACTTAAGGACAAGAAACTTGACTCTTCTTACTGTCTATGTTTTGAACCATTCCTATGACACTGGTTATAGATTCCGATGCTTCACTTCAGGTTTACTGTATCCCTTGGACCTTGTTATTGACGATGAAACACAGAAATTATATAGGAATGAAATACAAAATGCACTATGCCGACTTAAGTACAAGAAGACTGACTCTTCTTTCTGTGTATGTTTTGAACCATTCCTGTGACACTAGTTATAGATTCCGATGCTTCACGTCAGTTTTACTGTATCCCTCTGACCTTCTTATTGACGACGAAACACAGAAATTGCATCGGAATTAAATGGAAAAGTAACAATGCAGACTTAAGTACAAGAAGACTGACTCTTCCTACTGTCAATGTTTTGAACCATTCCTGTGACTCTAGTTATAGATTCCGATGCTTCACTTTAGGTTTACAGTATCCCTTGGACCTTGTTATTGACGATGAAACACAGAAATTGCATCGGAATTAAATACATAATGCACAATGCCGACTTAAGGACAAGAAGACTGACTCTTCCTACTGTTTATGTTTTGAACCATTCCTGTTACACTAGTTATAGATTCCGATGCATCACTTCATGTTTACTGTATCCCTCTGACATTCTTATTGACGATGAAACACAGAAATTGCATCGGAATTAAATACAAAAGGCACAATGGCGACTCAAATACAAGATGACTGGCTCTTCTTACTATCTACGTTTTCAACCTTTCCTGTTACACCGGTTTTAGATTCCGTTGCCTCACTTCAGGTTTACTGTATCCCTCGGACCTTCTTGTTGACGACGAAACACAGAAATTGCATCGGAATTAAATAGAAAAGCACAATGCCAACTTAAGTATAACAAGACTGATTCTTCTTACTGACTATGATTTTAACATTTCCTGTGACACCAGTTTCAGATTCCGATGCTTCACTATATGTTTAGTGTATCCCTTGGACGTTCTTATTGACGATGAAACACAGAAATTGCATCGGAATTAAATACAAAAGGCACAATGCCGACTTAAGTACAAGAAGACTGACTCTTCCTACTGTCAATGTTTTGAACCATTCCTGTGCCTCTAGTTAGAGATTCCGATGCTTCGCTTTAGGTTTACTGTATCCCTTGGACCTTGTTATTGACGATGAAACACAGAAATTGCATCGGAATTAAAAATATAAGGCACAATGCCGACTTAAGTACAAGAAGACTGACTCTTCCTACTGTCTATGCTTTGAACCATTCCTTTGACACTAGTTATAGATTCCGATGCATCACTTCAGGTTTACTGTATCCCTTGGACCTTCTTATTGACGATGAAACACAGAAATTGCATCGGAATTAAATACAAAAAGCACAATGCCGACTTAAGTACAAGAAGACTGACTCTTCTTCCAGTGTATGCTTTGAACCATTCCTGTGACACTAGTTACAGATTCCGATGCTTCACTTCAGGTTTACTGTATCCCTCTGACATGCTTATTGACGATGAAATACAGAAATTGCAAGGGAATTAAATACAAAAGGCACAATGCCGACTTAAGTACAAGAAGACAGACTCTCCCTAGTGTCTATGTTTTGAACCATTCCTGTGACACTAGTTATAGATTCCGATGCTTCATTTCAGGTTTACTGTATCCCTCTGACATTCTTATTGACGATGAAACACTGAAATGACATCGGAATAAAATAGAAAAGGCACAATGCTGACTTATGTACAGGAACACTGACTCTTCTTACAGTCTATGATTTGAACGATTCCTGTGACACTAGTTATAGATTCCGGTGCTTCACTTCAGGTTTACTGTATCCCATGGACCTTCTTATTGACGACGAAACACAGAAATTGCATCGGAATTAAATACAAAATGCACAATGCCGACTTAAGTACAAGAAGACTGAATCTTCCTACTGTCTATGATTTGAACTATTCCTGTGACACTAGTTATAGATTCCGATGCATCACTTCAAGTTTACTGTATCCCTTGGACCTTCTTATTGACGATGAAACACAGAAATTGCATCGGAATTAAATACAAAAGGCACAATGCCGACATAAGTACTAGAAGACTTACTCTTCTTGCTGTGTATGTTTTGAACCATTCCTGTGACACTAGTTATAGATTCAGATGCTTCACTTCAGGTTTACTGTATTCCGCTGACCTTGTTATTGACGATGAAACACAGATATTGCATCGGAATTAAATACAAAAGGCACAATGCCGACTCAAATACAAGATGACTGGCTCTTCTTACTCTCTACGTTTTGAACCTTTCCTGTGAGACCGGTTTTAGATTCCCTTGTTTCACTTCAGGTTTATTGTATCCCTTGGACCTTCTTATTGACGACGAAACACAGAAATTGCATCGGAATTAAATACAAAAGGCACAATGCCGACGCAAATACAAGATGACTGGCTCTTCTTACTCTCTACGTTTTGAACCTTTCCTGTGACACCAGTTTCAGATTCCGATGCTTCACTATATGTTTAGTGTATCCCTTGGACCTTCTTATTGACGATGAAACACAGAAATAGCATCGGAATTAAATACAAAAGGCACAATGCCGACTTAAGGACAAGAAACTTGACTCTCCTTACTGTCTATGTTTTGAACCATTCCTATGACACTGGTTATAGATTCCGATGCTTCACTTCAGGTTTACTGTATCCCTTGGACCTTGTTATTGACGATGAAACACAGAAATTATATCGGAATGAAATACAAAATGCACTATGCCGACTTAAGTACAAGAAGACTGACTCTTCTTTCTGTGTATGTTTTGAACCATTCCTGTGACACTAGTTATAGATTCCGATGCTTCACGTCAGTTTTACTGTATCCCTCTGACCTTCTTATTGACGACGAAACACAGAAATTGCATCGGAATTAAATGGAAAAGTAACAATGCAGACTTAAGTACAAGAAGACTGACTCTTCCTACTGTCAATGTTTTGAACCATTCCTGTGACTCTAGTTATAGATTCCGATGCTTCACTTTAGGTTTACAGTATCTCTTGGACCTTGTTATTGACGATGAAACACAGAAATTGCATCGGAATTAAATACATAATGCACAATGCCGACTTAAGGACAAGAAGACTGACTCTTCCTACTGTTTATGTTTTGAACCATTCCTGTTACACTAGTTATAGATTCCGATGCATCACTTCATGTTTACTGTATCCCTTGGACCTTCTTATTGACGATTAAACACAGAAATGGCATCGGAATTAAATACAAAAGGCACAATGCCGACTCAAATACAAGATGACTGGCTCTTCTTACTCTCTATGTTTTGAACCTTTCCTGAGAACCCGGTTTTAGATTCCGGTGCTTCACTTCAGGTTTACTGTATCCCTCTGACCTTCTTATTGACGACGAAACACAGAAATTGCATCGGAATTAAATATAAAAGTCAAAATGCCGACTTAAGTACAAGAAGACTGACTCATCTTACTGACTATGATTTGAACATTTCCTGTGAGACCAGTTTTAGATTCCGATGCTTCGCCAAGCGTTTACTGTATCCCTTGGACCTTCTTTTTGACGATGAAACACATAAATTGCATCGGAATTAAATACAAAAGGCACAATGCCGACTTGAGTACAAGAAGACTGACTCCTCTTACTATGCTTTGAACCATTCCTGTGACACTAGCTTTGGATTCCGATGCATCACTTCAGGTTTACTGTATCCCTTGGACCTTCTAATTGACGATGAAACACAGGAATTGCATCGGAATTAAATAGAAAAGGCACAATGCCGACATAAGTATAAGAAGTCTGACTCTTCCTAGTATCTATGGTTTTGAACCATTCCTGTGACACTACTTATAGATTCCGATGCTTCACTTCAGGTATACTGTATCCCGCTGACATTCCTATTGACGATGAAACACACAAATTGCATCGGAATTAAATAGAAAAGGCACAATGCTGACTTACGTACAGGAAGACTGACTATTCCTACTGTCAATGTTTTGAACCATTCCTCTGACTCTAGTAATAGATTCTGATGCTTCACTTCAGGTTTACTGTATCCCTGGGACCTTTTTATTGACGATGAAACACAGAAATTGCATCGGAATTAAATACAAAAGGCACAATGCCGACTTAAATACAAGAAGACTGACTCTTCTTGCTGTGTATGCTTTGAACCATTCCTGTGACACTAGTTATAGATTCCGATGGTTCACTTCAGGTTTACTGTATCCCTCTGACATTCTTATTGACGATGAAACACAGAAATTGATCGGAATTACATAGAAAAGGCACAATGCCAACTTAAGTACAGGAAGACTGACTCTTCTTACAGTCTATGTTTTGAACCATTCCTGTGACTCTAGTTATAGATTCCGGTGCTTCACTTCAGGTTTACTGCATCCCTTGGACCTTGTTATTGACGATGAAACACAGAAATTGCATCGGAATTAAATACAAATTGCACAATGCCGACTTAAGTACAAGAAGACTGTCTCTCCCTACTGTCTATGCTTTGAACCATTCCTGTGACACTAGTTATAGATTCCGAAGTATTCCTTCAGGTTTACTGTATCCCTTAAACCTTCTTATTGACGTTGAAACACAGATATTGCATCGGAATTAAATACAAAAGGCACAATGCCGACATAAGTACAAGAAGACTGACTCTTCTTGCTGTGTATGATTTGAACCATTCCTGTGACACTAGTTATAGATTCCGATGCTTCACTTCAGGTTTACTGTATCCCTCTGACATTCTTATTGACGATGAAACACAGAAATTGCATCGGAATTAAATACATAAGGCACAATGCCGACTTAAGTACAAGAAGACTGACTCTTCCTACTGTCTATGCTTTGAACCATTCCTGTGACACTAGTTATAGATTCCGATGCATCACTTCAGGTGTACTGTATCCCTTGGACCTTCTTATTGAGGATGAAACACAGAAAATGCATCGGAATTAAATACAAAAGGCACAATGCCGACTTAAGTACAAGAAGACTGACTCTTCCTACTGTCTATGTTTTGAACCATTCCTGTGACACTAGTTATAGATTCCGATGCATCACTTCAGGTGTACTGTATCCCTTGGACCTTCTTATTGAGGATGAAACACAGAAATTGCATCTGAATTAAATACAAAAGGCACAATGCCGACTTAAGTACAAGAAGACTGACTCTTCTTGCTGTGTATGCTTTGAACCATTCCTGTGACACTAGTTATAGATTCCGATGCTTCACTTCAGGTTTACTATATCCCTCTAACCTTCTTATTGACGACGAAACTCAGAAATTGCATCGGAATTAAATAGAAAAGGCACAATGCCGACTTAAGAACAAGAAGACAGACTCTTCCTACCGTCAATGTTATGAACCATTTCTGTGACTCTAGTTATAGATTCCGATGCTTCACTTCTGGTTTACTGTATCCCTCTGACCTTCTTATTGACGATGAAACACAGAAAATGCATCGGATTTAAATACAAAAGGCACAATGCCGACTTAAGTACAAGAAGACTGACTCTTCTTACTGTCCATGTTTTGAACCTTTTCTGTGACACAAGTTATAGATTCCGATGCTTCACTTCAGGTTTACTGTATCCCTTGGACCTTCTTATTGACGACGATACACAGAAATAGCATCGGAATTAAATAGAAAATGGACAATGCCGACTTAAGTACAAGAAGACTGACTCTAAGTAGTGTCTATGTTTTGAACCATTCCTGTGACACTAGTTATAGATTCCGATGCTTCACTTCAGGTTTACTGTATCCCTCTGACATTCTTATTGACGATGAAACACAGAAATTGCATCGGAATGAAATAGAAAAGGCACAATGCCGGCTTAAGTACAGGAAGACTGACTCTTCTTACGGTCTATGTCTTGAACCATTCCTGAGACACTAGTTATAGATTCAGGTGCTTCACTTCAGGTTTACAATATCCCTTGGACCTTGTTATTGACGATGAAAAACAGAAATTGCATCGGAATTAAATACAAAAGACGCAATGCCGACATAAGTACAAAAAGACTGACTCTTCTTCCTGTGTATGAATTGAACCATTCCTATGACACTAGTTATAGAATCCGATGCTTCACTTTAGGTTTACTGTATCCCTCTGACCTTGTTATTGACGACGAAACACAGAAATTGCATCGGAATTAGATATAAAAGGCACAATGGCGACTTAAGTACAAGAGTACTGTCTCTTCCTACTTTCTATATTTTAACCATTCCTGTGACACTAGTTATAGATTCCGATGCTTCACTTCAGGTTTACTGTATCCCTCTGACATTCTTATTGACGATGAAACACAGAAATTGCATCGGAATTAAATACAAAAGGCACAATGCCGACTTAAGTACAAGAAGACTGACTCTTCTTACTGTCCATGTTTTGAACCGTTTCTGTCACACTAGTTATAGATTCCGATGCTTCACTTCGGGTTTACTGTATCGCTTGGACCTTCTTATTGACGACGAAACACAGAAACTGCATCGGAATTAAATAGAATATGCACAATTCCGACTTAAGTACAAGAAGACTGACTCACCCTATTGTCTATGTTTTGAACCATTCCTGTGACACTAGTTATAGATTCCGATGCTTCACTTCAGGTTTACAGTATCCCTCTGACATTCTTATTGACGATGAAACACAGAAATGACATCGGAATAAAATAGAAAAGGCACAATGCTGACTTATGTACAGGAAGACTGACTCTTCTTACAGTCTATGATTTGAACCATTCCTGTGACACTAGTTATAGATTCCGGTGTTTCACTTCAGGTTTACTGTATCCCTTGGACCTTCTTATTGACGATGAAACACAGAAATTGCATCGGAATTAAATACAAAAGGCACAATGCCGACATAAGTACTAGAAAACTTACTCTTCTTGCTGTGTATGTTTTGAACCATTCCTGGTACACTAGTTATAGATTCAGATGCTTCACTGCAGGTTTACTGTATTCCTCTGACCTTGTTATTGACGATGAAACACAGAAATTGCATCGGAATTAAATACAAAAGGCCCAATGCCGACTCAAATACAAGATGACTGGCTCTTCTTACTCTCTACGTTTTGAACCTTTCCTGTGAGACCGGTTTTAGATTCCTTTGTTTCACTTCAGGTTTACTGTATCCCTTGGACCTTCTTATTGACGACGAAACACAGAAATTGCATCGGAATTAAATACAAAAGGCACAATGCCGACTCAAATACAAGATGACTGGCTCTTCTTACTCTCTGCGTTTTGAACCTTTCCTGTGACACCAGTTTCAGATTCCGATGCTTCACTATATGTTTAGTGTATCCCTTGGACCTTTTTATTGACGATGAAACACAGAAAAAGCATCGGAATTAAATACAAAAGGCACAATGCCGACTTAAGGACAAGAAATTTGACTCTTCTTACTGTCTATGTTTTGAACCATTCCTATGACACTGATTATAGATTCCGATGCTTCACTTCAGGTTTACTGTATCCCTTGGAGCTTCTTATTGACGATGAAACACAGAAATTACATCGGAATGATATACAAAAGGCACTATGCCGACTTAAGTACAAGAAGACTGACTCTTCTTTCTGTGTATGTTTTGAACCATTCGTGTGACACTAGTTATAGATTCAGATGCTTCACGTCAGTTTTACTGTATCCCTCTGACCTTCTTATTGACGACGAAACACAGAAATTGCATCGGAATTAAATGGAAAAGTAACAATGCCGACTTAAGTACAAGAAGACTGACTCTTCCTACTGTCAATGTTTTGAACCATTCCTGTGACTCTAGTTATAGATTCCGATGCTTCACTTTAGGTTTACAGTATCTCTTGGAACTTGTTATTGACGATGAAACACCGAAATTGCATCGGAATTAAATACATAATGCACAATGCCGACTTAAGGACAAGAAGACTGACTCTTCCTACTGTCTATGTTTTGAACCATTCCTATTACACTAGTTATAGATTCCGATGCATCACTTCATGTTTACTGTATCCCTTGGACCTTCTTATTAACGATGAAACTCAGAAATTGCATCGGAATTAAATACAAAAGGCAAAATGCCGACTTAAGTACAGGAAGACTGACTCTTCTTACAGTCTATGTTTTGAACCATTCCTGTGACACTAGTTATTGATTCCGGTATTTCACTTCAGGTTTACTTTATCCCTTGGACCTTCTTATTGACGATGAAGCACAGAAATTGCATCGGAATTAAATACAAAATGCACAATGCCGACTTAAATACAAGAAGACTGACTCTTCCAACTGTCTATGTTTTGAACCATTCCTGTAACACTAGTTATAGATTCCGAAGCATCACTTCAGGTTTACTGTATCCCTTGGACCTTCTTATTAACGATGAAACACAGAAATTGCATCGGAATTAAATACAAAAGGCAAAATGCCGACTTAAGTACAAGAAGACTGACTCTTCTTGCTGCGTATGCTTTGAACCATACCTGTGACACTAGTTATAGATTCCGATGCTTCAGTTCAGGTTTCTTGTATCCCTCTGTCATTCTTATTGACGACAAAATATAGAAATTGCATCGGAATTAAATAGAAAAGGCACAATGCCGACTTAAGTACAAGAAGACTGACTCTTCCTACTGTTTATGTTTTGAACCATTCCTGTGACACTAGCTTTGGATTCCGATGCATCACTTCAGGTTTACTGTATCCCGCTGACATTCCTATTGACGATGAAACACACAAATTGCATCGGAATTAAATAGAAAAGGCACAATGCTGACTTAAGTACAGGAAGACTGACTATTCCTACTGTCAATGTTTTGAACCATTCCTCTGACTCTAGTTATAGATTCTGATGCTTCACTTCAGGTTTACTGTATCCCTGGGACCTTGTTATTGACGATGAAACACAGAAATTGCATCGGAATTAAATACATAAATCACAATGCCGAATTAGGTACAAGAAGACTGACTCTTCTTGCTGTGTATGCTGTGAACCATTCCTGTGACACTAGTTATAGATTCCGATGGTTCACTTCAGGTTTACTGTAGCCCTCTGACATTCTTATTGACGATGAAACACAGAAATTGATCGGAATTACATAGAAAAGGCACAATGCCGACTTAAGTACAGGAAGACTGACTCTTCTTACAGTCTATGTTTTGAACCATTCCTGTGACTCTAGTTATAGATTCCGGTGCTTCACTTCAGGTTTACTGCATCCCTTGGACCTTCTTATTGACGATGAAACACAGAAATTGCATCGGAATTAAATACAAATTGCACAATGCCGACTTAAGTACAAGAAGACTGTCTCTCCCTACTGTATATGCTTTGAACCATTCCTGTGACACTAGTTATAGGTTCCGAAGTATTCCTTCAGGTATACTGTATCCCTTGGACCTTCTAATTGACGTTGAAACACAGATATTGCATCGGAATTAAATACAAAAGGCACAATGCCGACATAAGTTCAAGAAGACTGACTCTTCTTGCAGTGTATGTTTTGAACCATTCCTGTGACACTAGTTATAGATTCCGATGCTTCACTTCAGATTTACTGTATCCCTCTGACATACTTATTGACGATGAAACACAGAAATTGCATCGGAATTAAATACATAAGGCACAATGCCGACTTAAGTACAAGAAGACTGACTCTTCCTACTGTCTATGCTTTGAACCATTCCTGTGACACTAGTTATAGATTCCGATGCATCACTTCAGGTGTACTGTATCCCTGGGACCTTCTTATTGAGGATGAAACACAGAAAATGCATCGGAATTAAATACAAAAGGCACAATGCCGACTTCAGTACAAGAAGACTGACTCTTCCTACTGTCTATGATTTGAACCATTCCTGTGACACTAGTTATAGATTCCGATGCATGACTTCCGGTGTACTGTATCCCTTGGACCTTCTTATTGCGGATGAAACACAGAAATTGCATCTGAATTAAATACAAAAGGCACAATGCCGACTTAAGTACAAGAAGACTGACTCTTCCTACTGTCAATGTTTTGAACCATTCCTGTGACTCTAGTTATAGATTCCGATGCTTCACTTCTGGTTTACTGTATCCCTCTGACCTTCTTATTGACGATGAAACACAGAAAATGCATCGGATTTAAATACAAAAGGCACAATGCCGACTTAAGTACAAGAAGACTGACTCTTCTTACTGTCCATGTTTTGAACCTTTTCTGTGACACAAGTTATAGATTCCGATGCTTCACTTCAGGTTTACTGTATCCCTTGGACCTTCTTATTGACGACGAAACACAGAAATTGCATCGGAATTAAATAGAAAATGGACAATGCCGACTTAAGTACAAGAAGACTGACTCTAAGTAGTGTCTATGTTTTGAAACATTCCCGTGACACTAGTTATAGATTCCGATGCTTCACTTCAGGTTTACTGTATCCCTCTGACATTCTTATTGACGATGAAACACAGAAATTGCATCGGAATGAAATAGAAAAGGCACAATGCCGACTTAAGTACAGGAAGACTGACTCTTCTTACAGTCTATGCCTTGAACCATTCCTGAGACACTAGTTATAGATTCAGGTGCTTCACTTCAGGTTTACAATATCCCTTGGACCTTGTTATTGACGATGAAACACAGAAATTGCATCGGAATTAAATACAAAATGCACAATGTCGACTTAAGTACAAGAAGACTGACTCTACTTCGTGTGTATGAATTGAACCATTCCTGTGACACTAGTTATAGAATCCAATGCTTTACTTTAGGTTTACTGTATCCCTCTGACCTTGTTATTGACGATGAAACACAGAAACTGCATCGGAATTAAATACAAAAGGCACAATGCCGACTCAAATACAAGATGACTGGCTCTTCTTACTCTCTATGGTTTGAACCTTTCCTGAGAACCAGGTTTTAGATTCCGGTGCTTCACTTCTGGTTTACTGTATCCCTCTGACCTTCTTATTGACGACGAAACACAGAAATTGCATCGGAATTAAAAAGAAAAGGCACAATGCCGACTTAAGTACAAGAAGACTGACTCATCTTACTGACTATGATTTGAACATTTCCTGTGAGACCAGTTTTAGATTCCGATGCTTCACCAAGCGTTTACTGTATCCCTTGGACCTTCTTTTTGACGATGAAACACATAAATTGCATCGGAATTAAATACAAAAGGCACAATGCCGACTTGTGTACAAGAAGACTGACTCCTCTTACTATGTTTTGAACCATTCCTGTGACACTAGATATAGATTCCGATTATTCACTTCAGGTTTACTGTATCCCTTGGACCATCTTATTGACGATGAAACACAGAAATTGCATCGGAATTAAATACAAAAGGCACAATGCCTTCTTAAGTACAAAAAGACTGACTCTTCCTACTGTCTATGTTTGAACCATACCTGTGACACTAGTTATAGATTCCGATGCATCACTTCTGGTTTACTGTATCCCTTGGACCTTCTAATTGACGATGAAACACCGGAATTGCATCGGAATTAAATAGATAAGGCACAATGCCGACTTAAGTACAAGAAGACTGACTCTTCCTACTGTCTGTGCTTTGAACCATTCCTGTGACACTAGTTATAGATTCGGATGCTTCACTTCAGGTTTACTGTATCCCTCTGAACTTCTTATTAACGATGAAACACAGAAATTGCATCGGAATTAAATACAAAAGGCACAATGCCGACTTAAGTACATGAAGACTGAATCTTCTTACTGTCCATGTTTTGAACCTTTTCTGTGACACAAGTTATACATTCCCATGCTTCACTTCAGGTTTACTGTATCCCTTGGACCTTCTTATTGAAGACGAAACACAGAAATTGCATCGGAATTAAATAGAAAATGGACAATGCCGACTTAAGTACAAGAAGACTGACTCGCCGTAGTGTCTATGTTTTGAACCATTCCCTTGACAATAGTTATAGATTCCGGTGCTTCACTTCAGGTTATCTATATCCCTTGGACCTTGTTATTGACGATGAAACACAGAAATTGCATCGGAATTAAATACAAATGGCACAATGCCGACATAAGTTCAAGAAGACTGACTCTTCTTCCTGTGTATGAATTGAACCATTCCTGTGACACTAGTTATAGATTCCGTTGCTTCACTTCAGGTTTACTGTTTCCCTCTGACCTTGTTATTGACGAAGAAACACAGAAATTGCATCGGAATTAAATACAAAAGGCACAATGCCTTCTTAAGTACAAAAAGACTGACTCTTCCTACTGTCTATGTTTGAACCATTCCTGTGACATTAGTTATAGATTCCGATGCATCACTTAAGGTTTACTGTATCCCTTGGACATTCTAATTGACGATGAAACACAGGAATTGCATCGGAATTAAATAGAAAAGGCACAATGCCGACTTAAGTACAAGAAGACTAACTCTTCCAATTGTCTATGCTTTGAACCATTCCTGTGGCACTAGTTATAGATTCCGATGCTTCACTACAGGTTTACTGTATCCCTCTGAACTTCTTATTTACGATGAAACACAGAAATTGCATCGGAATTAAATACAAAAGGCACAATGCCGACTTAAGTACAAGAAGACAGACTCTTCTTACTGTCTATGCTTTGAACCTTTTCTGTGACACTAGTTATAGATTCCGATGCTTCACTTCAGGTTAACTGTATCCCTTGGACCTCCTTATTGACGACAAAACACAGAAATTGCATCGGAATTAAATAGAAAAGGCAAAATGCTGACTTAAGTATAAGAAGTCTGACTCTTCCTAGTATCTATGTTTTTGAACCTTTCCTGTGACACTACTTATAGATTCCGATGCTTCACTTCAGGCATACTGTATCCCGCTGACATTCCTATTGACGATGAAACACACAAATTTCATCGGAATTGAATAGAATAGGCACAACGCCGACTTAAGTACAAGAAGACTGACTATTCCTACTGTCAATGATTTGAACCATTCCTCTGACTGTAGTTATAGATTCTGATGCTTCACTTCAGGTTTACTGTATCCCTTGGACCTTGTTATTGACGATGAAACACAGAAATTGCATCGGAATTAAATACATAAGGCACAATGCCGAATTAGGTACAAGAAGACTGACTCTTCCTACTGTCTATGTCTTGAACCATTCCTGTGACACTAGTTATAGATTCCGATGCATCACTTCAGGTTTACTGTATCCCTTGGACCTTCTTATTGACGATGAAGCACAGAAATTGCATCGGAATTAAATACAAAAGGCACAATGCCGACTTCAGTACAAGAAGACTGACTCTTCTTGCTGTGTATGCTTTGAACCATTCCTCTGACACTAGTTATAGATTCCGATGGTTCACTTCAGGTTTACTGTATCCCTCTGACATTCTTATTGACGATGAAACACAGAAATTGGATCGGAATTACATAGAAAAGGCACAATGCCGACTTAAGTACAGGAAGACTGACACTTCTTACAGTCTATGTTTGAACCATTCCTGTGACTCTAGTTATAGATTCCGGTGCTTCACTTCAGGTTTACTGTATTCCTTGGACATTCTTATTGACGATGAAACACAGAAATTGCATCGTAATTAAATACAAATTGCAAAATGCCGACTTAAGTACAAGAAGACTGTCTCTCCCTACTGTCTATGTTTTGAACCATTCCTGTGACACTAGTTATAGATTCCGAAGTATTCCTTCAGGTTTAATGTATCCCTTGGACCTTCGTATTGACGTTGAAACACAGAAATTGCATCGGAATTAAATACAAAAGGCACAATGCCGACATAAGTACAAGAAGACTGACTCTTCTTGCTGTGTATGTTTTGAACCATTCCTGTGACACTAGTTATAGATTCCGATGCTTCACTTCAGGTTTACTGTATCCCTCTGACAATCTTATTGACGATGAAACACAGAAATTGCATCGGAATTAAATACATAATGCACAATGCCGACTTAAGTACAAGAAGACTGACTCTTCCTACTGTCTATGCTTTGAACCATTCCTGTGACAGTAATTATAGATTCCGATGCATCACTTCAGGTGTACTGTATCCCTCTGACCTTCTTATTGACGACGAAACACAGAAATTACATGGGAACTAAATTGAAAAGGCACAATGCCGACTTAAGAACAAGAAGACTGACTCTTCCTACTGTCAATGTTTTGAACCATTCCTGTGACTCTAGTTATAGATTCCGATGCTTCACTTCTGGTTTACTGTATCCCTCTGACCTTATTGACGATGAAACACAGAAATTGCATCGGAATTAAATACAAAAGGCACAATGCCGACATAAGTACAAGAAGACTGACTCTTCTTGCTGTGTATGTTTTGAACCATTCCTGTGACACTAGTTATAGATTCCGATGCTTCACTTCAGGTTTACTGTATCCCTCTGACAATCTTATTGACGATGAAACACAGAAATTGCATCGGAATTAAATACATAAGGCACAATGCCGACTTAAGTACAAGAAGACTGACTCTTCCTACTGTCTATGCTTTGAACCATTCCTGTGACAGTAATTATAGATTCCGATGCATCACTTCAGGTGTACTGTATCCCTCTGACCTTCTTATTGACGACGAAACACAGAAATTACATCGGATTTAAATACAAAAGGCACAATGCCGACTTAAGTACAAGAAGACTGACTCTTCTTACTGTCCATGTTTTGAACCTTTTCTGTGACACAAGTTATAGATTCCGATGCTTCACTTCAGGTTTACTGCATCCCTTGGACCTTCTTATTGACGACGAAACACAGAAATTGCATCGGAATTAAATAGAAAATGGACAATGCCGACTTAAGTACAAGAAGACTGACTCTCCGTAGTGTCTATGTTTTGAACCACTCCTGTGACACTAGTTATAGATTCCGATGCTTCACTTCAGGTTTACTGTATCCCTCTGACATTCTTATTGACGATGAAACACAGAAATTGCATCGGAATGAAATAGAAAAGGCACAATGCCGACTTAAGTACAGGAAGACTGACTCTTCTTACAGTCTATGTTTTGAACCATTCCTGACACACTAGTTATAGATTCAGGTGCTTCACTTCAGGATTACAATATCCCTTGGACCTTGTTATTGACGATGATACACAGAAATTGCATCGGAATTAAATACAAAAGGCACAATGGCGACATAAGTACAAGAATACTGACTCTTCCTACTGTCAATATTTTAATCATTCCTGTGACACTAGTTATAGATTCCGATGCTTCACTTCAGGTTTACTGATTGCCTCTGACCATCTTATAGACGATGAAACACAGAAACTGCATCGGAATTAAATACAAAAGGCACAATGCCGACTCAAATACAAGATGACTGGCTCTTCTTACTCTCTAAGATTTGAACCTTTCCTGAGAACCCGGTTTTAGATTCCGGTGCTTCACTTCAGGTTTACTGTATCCCTCTGACCTTCTTACTGACAACGAAACACAGAAATTGCGTCGGAATTAAATAGAAAAGGCACAATGCCGACTTAAGTACAAGAAGACTGACTCATCTTACTGACTACGATTTGAACATTTCCTGTGAGACCAGTTTTAGATTCCGATGCTTCACCAAGCGTTTACTGTATCCCTTGGACCTTCTTTTTGACGATGAAACACATAAATTGCATCGGAATTAAATACAAAAGGCACAATGCCGACTTCAGTACAAGAAGACTGACTCCTCTTACTATGTTTTGAACCATTCCTGTGACACTAGATATAGATTCCGATTATTCACTTCAGGTTTACTGTATCCCTCTGACCTTCTTATTGACGATGAAACACAGAAATTGCATCGGATTTAAATACAAAAGGCACAATGCCGACTTAAGTACAAGAAGACTGAAACTTCTTACTGTCCATGTTTTGAACCTTTTCTGTGACACAAGTTATACATTCCCATGCTTCACTTCAGGTTTACTGTATCCCTTGGACCTTCTTATTGAAGACGAAACACAGAAATTGCATCGGAATTAAATAGAAAATGGACAATGCCGACTTAAGTACAAGAAGACTGACTCGCCGTAGTGTCTATGCTTTGAACCATTCCTGTGACAATAGTTATAGATTCCGGTGCTTCACTTCAGGTTATCTATATCCCTTGGACCTTGTTATTGACGATGAAACACAGAAATAGCATCGGAATTAAATACAAATGGCACAATGCCGACATAAGTACAAGAAGACTGACTCTTCTTGCTGTGTATGTTTTGAACCATTCCTGTGACATTAGTAATAGATTCCGATGCTTCACTTCAGGTTTACTGTATCCCTCTGACAATCTTATTGACGATGAAACACAGAAATTGCATCGGAATTAAATACATAAGGCACAATGCCGACTTAAGTACAAGAAGACTGACTTTTCCTACTGTCTATGCTTTGAACCATTCCTGTGACAGTAATTATAGATTCCGATGCATCACTTCAGGTGTACTGTATCCCTCTGACCTTCTTATTGACGACGAAACACAGAAATTACATCGGATTTAAATACAAAAGGCACAATGCCGACTTAAGTACAAGAAGACTGACTCTTCTTACTGTCCATGTTTGGAACCTTTTCTGTGACACAAGTTATAGATTCCGATGCTTCACTTCAGGTTTACTGCATCCCTTGGACCTTCTTATTGACGACGAAACACAGAAATTGCATCGGAATTAAATAGAAAATGGACAATGCCGACTTAAGTACAAGAAGACTAACTCTCCGTAGTGTCTATGTTTTGAACCATTCCTGTGACACTAGTTATAGATTCCGATGCTTCACTTCAGGTTTACTGTATCCCTCTGACATTCTTATTGACGATGAAACACAGAAATTGCATCGGAATGAAATAGAAAAGGCACAATGCCGACTTAAGTACAGGAAGACTGACTCTTCTTACAGTCTATGTTTTGAACCATTCCTGAGACACTAGTTATAGATTCAGGTGCTTCACTTCAGGTTTACAATATCCCTTGGACCTTGTTATTGACGTTGAAACACAGAAATTGCATCGGAATTAAATACAAAAGGCACAATGAAGACATAAGTACAAGAAGACTGACTCTTCTTCCTGTGTATGAATTGAACCATTCCTGTGACACTAGTTATAGATTCCGATGCTTCACTTTAGGTTTACTGTATCCCTCTGACCTTGTTATTGACGATGAAACACAGAAATTGCATCGGAATTAAATACAAAAGGCACAATGGCGACTTAAGTACAAGAATACTGACTCTTCCTACTGTCAATATTTTAACCATTCCTGTGACACTAGTTATAGATTCCGATCCTTCACTTCAGGTTTACTGATTGCCTCTGACCATCTTATAGACGATGAAACACAGAAACTGCATCGGAATTAAATACAAAAGGCACAATGCCGACTCAAATACAAGATGACTGGCTCTTCTTACTCTCTAAGATTTGAACCTTTCCTGAGAACCCGGTTTTAGGTTCCGGTGCTTCACTTCAGGTTTACTGTATCCCTCTGACCTTCTTACTGACGACGAAACACAGAAATTGCGTCGGAATTAAATAGAAAAGGCACAATGCCGACTTAAGTACAAGAAGACTCACTCATCTTACTGACTACGATTTGAACATTTCCTGTGAGACCAGTTTTAGATTCCGATGCTTCACCAAGCGTTTACTGTATCCCTTGGACCTTCTTTTTGACGATGAAACACATAAATTGCATCGGAATTAAATACAAAAGGCACAATGCCGACTTCAGTACAAGAAGACTGACTCCTCTTACTATGTTTTGAACCATTCCTGTGACACTAGATATAGATTCCGATTATTCACTTCAGGTTTACTGTATCCCTTGGACCTTCTTATTGACGATGAAACACAGAAAACGAATCGGAATTAAATACAAAAGGCACAATGCCTTCTTAAGTACAAGAAGACTGACTCTTCTTACTGACTATGTTGTGAACATTTCCTGTGAGACCAGTTTTAGATTCCGATGCTTCACTATATGTTTACTGTATCCCTTGGACCTTCTTGTTAACGATGAAGCGCAGAAATTGCGTCGGAATTAAATACAAAAGGCACAATGCCGACTCAAATTCAAAATGACTGGCTCCTCTTTCTCTCTACGATTTGAACCTTTCCTGTGAGACCGGTTTTAGATTCCGATGCTTCACTACAGGTTTACTGTATCCCTTGGACCTTCTTATTGACGACGAAACACAGAAATTGCGTCGGAATTAAATAGAAAAGGCACAATGCCGACTTAAGTATACGAAGACTGACTCTTCTTACTGACTATGATTCGAACATTTCCTGTGAGACCAGTTTCAGATTCCGATGCTTCACTATACGTTTAGTGTATCCCTTGGACCTTCTTATTGACGATGAAACACAGAAATCGCATCGGAATTAAAAACAAAAGGCACAATGCCGACTTAAGGACAAGAAGACTTACTCTTCTTACTGTCTATGTTTTGAACCATTCCTGTGACACTAGTTGTAGATTCCGATGCTTCACTTCAGGTTTACTGTATCCCTTGGACCTTGTTATTGACGATGAAACACAGAAATTGCATCGGAATTAAATACATAAGGCACAATGCCGAGTTAAGTTCAAGAAGACTGACTCTTCTTACTAACTATGTTGTGAACATTTCCTGTGAGACCAGTTTTAGATTCCGATGCTTCACTACAGGTTTACTGTATCCCTTGGACCTTCTTATTGACGACGAAACACAGAATTTGCGTCGGAATTAAATAGAAAAGGCACAATGCCGACATAAGTATACGAAGACAGACTTTTCTTACTGTCCATGTTTTGAACCTTTTCTGTGACACTAGTTATAGATTACGATGCTTCACTTCAGGTTTACTGCATCCCTTGGACCTTCTTATTGACGATGAAATACAGAAATTGCATCGGAATTCAATAGAAAATGCACAATGCCGACTTAAGTACAAGAAGACTGACACACCCTAGTGCTTATGTTTTGAACCATTCCTGTGACACTAGTTATAGATTCCGATGCTTCACTTCAGGTTTACTGTATCCCTCTGACATTCTAATAGACGATGAAACACAGAAATTGCATCGGAATGAAATAGAAATGGCACAATGCCGACTTAAGTACAGGAAGACTGACTCTACTTACAGTCTATGTTATGAACCATTTCTGTGACACTAGTTATAGATTCCGGTGCTTCACTTCAGGTTTACTGTATCCCTTGGACCTTCTTATTGACGATGAAACACAGAAATTTCATCGGAATTAAATACAAAATGCACAATGCCCACTTACGTACAAGAAGACTGACTCTTCCTACTGTCTATGTTTTGATCCATTCCTGTGACACTAGTTATAGATTCCGATGCATCACTTCAGGTTAACTGTATCCCTTGGATCTTGTTATTGACGATGAAACACAGAAATTGCATCGGAATTAAATACAATAGGCACAATGCCGACATAGGTACAAGAAGACTGACGCTTCTTGCTGTGTATGATTTGAACCATTCCTGTGACACTAGTTATATATTCCGATGCTTCACCTCAGGTTTACTGTATCCCTTGGACCTTCTTATTGACGACGAGACATAGAAATTGCATCGGAATAAAATAGAAAAGGCACAATGCTGACTTAAGTATAAGAAGACTGACTCTTCTTACTGACTATGATTTTAACATTTCCAATGAGACCAGCTTCAGATTCCGATGCTTCACTATATGTTTAGTGTATTCCTTGGACCATCTTATTGACGATGAAACACAGAAATTGCATCGGAATTAAATACATAAGGCACAATGCCGAATTAGGTACAAGAAGTCTGACTCTTCCTACTGTCTATGTCTTGAACCATTCCTGTGACACTAGTTATAGATTCCGATGCATCACTTCAGGTTTACTGCATCCCTTGGACCTTCTTATTGACGATGCAACACAGAAATTGCGTCGTAATTAAATACAAAAGGCACAATGCCGACTTAAGTACAAGAAGACTGACCCTTCTTACTGTCTATGTTTTGAGCAATTCCTGTGACACTAGTTATAGATTCCGATGCTTCACTTCAGGTTTACTATATCCGTTGGACTTTCTTATCGACGATGAAACACAGAAATTGCATCGAAATAAAATGCAAAAGCCACAATGCCGACTTAAGTACAAGAATACTGACTCTTCTTTCTGACTATGTTGTGAACATTTCCTGTGAGACCAGTTTTAGATTCCGATGCTTCACTATATGTTTACTGTATCCCTTGGACCATCTTATTGACGATGAAACACAGAAACTGCATCGGAATTAAATACAAAAGGCACAATGCCGACTTAAGGACAAGAAGACTGACTCTTCTTACTGTATATGTTTTGAACCATTCCTGTGACACTAGTTATAGATTCCGATACTTCACTTCAGGTTTACTGTATCCCTTGTACCTTGTTATTGACGATGAAACACAGAAATGGCTTCGGAATTAAATCCATAAGGCATAATGCCGACTTAAGTACAAGAAGACTGACTCTTCTTACTGACTATGTTGTGAACATTTCCTGTGAGACCAGTTTTAGATTCCGATGCTTCACTATACGTTTACTGTATCCCTTGGACCTTCTTGTTAACGATGAAACGCAGAAATTGCGTCGGAATTAAATACAAAAGGCACAATGCCGACTCAAATACAAAATGACTGGCTCCTCTTTCTCTCTACGATTTGAACCTTTCCTGTGAGACCGGTTTTAGATTCCGATGCTTCACTATAGGTTTCCTGTAATCCTTGGACCTTCTTATTGACGACGAAACACAGAAATTGCGTCGGAATTAAATAGAAAAGGCACAATGCCGACTTAAGTATACGAAGACTGACTCTTCTTACTGACTATGATTCGAACTTTTCCTGTGAGACCAGTTTCAGATTCCGATGCTTCACTATACGTTTAGTGCATCCCTTGGACCTTCTTATTGACGATGAAACACAGAAATTGCATCGGAATTAAATACAAAAGGCACAATGCCGACTTAAGGACAAGAAGACTTACTCTTCTTACTGTCTATGTTTTGAACCATTCCTGCGACACTAGTTATAGATTCCGATGCTTCACTTCAGGTTTACTGTATCCCTTGGATCTTGTTATTGACGTTGAAACACAGAAATTGCATCGGAATTAAATACATAAGGCACAATGCCGACTTAAGTACAAGAACACTGACTCTTCCTATTGTCTATGTTTTGAACCATTACTGTGACACTAGTTATAGATTCCGATGCATCACTTCAGGTTTACTGCATCCCTCTGACCTTCTTATTGACGACGAATCACAGAAATTGCATCGGAATTAAATAGAAAAGGCACAATGCCGAATTAAGTACAAGAAGACTGATTCTTCCTACTGTCAATGTTTTGAGAAATTCCTGTGACTCTAGTTGTAGATTCCGATGCTTCACTTCAGGTTTACTGTATCCCTCTGACCTTCGTATTGACGATGAATCACAGAAATTGCATCGGAATTGAATACAAAATGCACAATGCCGACTTAAGTAGCGAAGAAGACTGACTCACCCTAGTGCTTATGTTTTGAACCATTCCTGTGACACAAGTTATAGATTCCGATGCTTCACTTCAGGTTTACTGTATCCCGCTGACATTCTTATTGACGATGAAACACACAAATTGCATCGGAATTAAATAGAAAAGGCACAATGCCGACTTAAGTACAAGAAGACTGACTCTTCTTACAGCCTATGTTTTCAACCTTTCCAGTAAAACTAGTTATAGATTCCGATGCTTCACTTCAAATTTACTGTATCCCTCTGACCTTCTTATTGACGATGAAACACAGTAATTGCATCGGAATTAAATACAAAATGCACAATGCCGACTTAAGTATGAGAAGACTGACTCTTCTTACTGTCTATGTTTGAACCATTCCCGTGAAACTAGTTATAGATTCCGATGCTTCACTTCAGGTTTACTGTATCCCTTGGACTCTGATATTGACAAGGAAACACAGAAATTGCATCGTAATTAAATACAAAATGCACAATGCCGACATAAGTACAAGAAGACTGACTCTTCTTACTGACTATGTTGTGAACATTTCCTGTGAGACCAGTTGTAGATTCCGATGTTTCACTATATGTTTACTGTATCTCTTGGACCTTCTTGTTAACGATGAAACACAGAAATTGCATCGGAATTAAATACAAAAGGCACAATGCCGACTCAAAAACAAGATGACTGGCTCTTCTTACTCTCTACGTTTTGAACCTTTCCTGTGAAACCGGTTTTAGATTCCGATGATTCACTTCAGGTTTACTGTATCCCTTGGACCTTCTTGATGACGACGAAACACAGAAATTGCATCGGAATTAAATACAAAAGGCACAATGCCGACTTAAGTATAAGAAGACTGACTCTTCTTACTGACTATGATTTGAACATTTCCTGTGAGACCAGAATCAGATTCCGATGTTTCACTATATGTTTAGTGCATCCCTTGAACCTTCTTATTGACGATGAAACACAGAAATTGCATCGGAATTAAATACAAAAGGCACAATGCCGACTTAAGGACAAGAAGACTGACTCTTCTTACTGTCTATGTTTTGAACCATTCCTGTGACACTAGTTATAGATTCCGATGCTTCACTTCAGGTTAACTATATCCCTTGGACCTTGTTATTAACGATGAAACACAGAAATTGCATCGGAATTAAATACAAAATGCACAATGCCGTCTTATGTACAAGAAGACTGACTCTTCCTACTGTCTATGTTTTGAACCATTCCTGTGACACTAGTTATAGATTCCGATGCATCACTTCAGGTGTACTGTATCCCTTGGACCTTCTTATTGAGGATGAAACACAGAAATTGCTTCGGAATTAAATACAAAAGGCACAATGCCGACTTAAGTACAAGAAGACTGACTCTTCTTGCTGTGTATACTTTGAACCATTCCTGTGACATTAGTTGTAGATTCCGATGCTTCACTTCAGGTTTACTGTATCCCTCTGACCTTCTTATTGACGATGAAACACAGAAATTGCATCGGAATTAAATACAAAAGGCACAATGCCGACTTAAGTACAAGAAGACTGACTCTTCTTACTGTCCATGTTTTGAACCATTCCTGTGACACTAGTTTTAGATTCCGATGCTTCACTTCAGGTTTACTGTATCCCTCTGACATTCTAATTGACGATGAAACACAGAAATTGCATCGGAATGAAATAGAAATGGCACAATGCCGACTTAAGTACAGGAAGACTGACTCTACTTACAGTCTATGTTATGAACCATTTCTGTGATACTAGTTATAGATTCCGGTGCTTCACTTCAGGTTTACTGTATCCCTTGGACCTTCTTATTGACGATGAAACACAGAAATTGCATCGGAATTAAATACAAAATGCACAATGCCCACTTAAGTACAAGAAGACTGACTCTTCCTACTGTCTATGTTTTGATCCATTCCTGTGACACTAGTTATAGATTCCGATGCATTACTTCAGGTTAACTGTATCCCTTGGATCTTGTTATTGACGATGAAACACAGAAATTGCATCGGAATTAAATACAATAGGCACAATGCCGACATAGGTACAAGAAGACTGACGCTCCTTGCTGTGTATGATTTGAACCATTCCTGTGACACTAGTTATAGATTCCGATGCTTCACTTCAGGTTTACTGTATCCCTCTGACCTTGTTATTGACGATGAAACACAGAAATTGCATCGGAATTAAATACAAAAGGCACAATTCCGACTCAAATACAAGATGACTGGCTCTTCTCAATCTCTACGTTTTGAACCTTTCCTGTGAGACTGGTTTTAGATTCCGATGCTTCACTTCAGGTTTACTGTATCCCTTGGACCTTCTTATTGACGACGAAACATAGAAATTGCATCGGAACTAAATACAAAAGGCACAATGCCGACTTAAGGACAAGAATACTGACTCTTCTTACTGTCTATGTTTTGAACCATTCCTGTGACACTAGTTATAGATTCCGATGCATCACTTCATGTTTACTATATTCCATGGACCTTCTTATTGACGATGAAACACAGAAATTGCATCGGAACTAAATACAAAAGGCACAATGCCGACTTAAGGACAAGAATACTGACTCTTCTTACTGTCTATGTTTTGAACCATTCCTGTGACACTAGTTATAGATTCCGATGCATCACTTCATGTTTACTATATTCCATGGACCTTCTTATTGACGATGAAACACAGAAATTGCATCGGAATTAAATAGAAAAGGCACAATGCCGACTTAAGTACAAGAAGACTGAATCTTGTTACTGTCTATGCTTTGAACCATTCCTGTGACACTAGTTATAGATTCCGATGCATCACTTCAGGTTTACTGTATCCCTCGGACGTTCTTATTGACGATGAAACACAGAAATTGCATCGGAATTAAATACAAAAGGCACAATGCCGACTGAAGTACAAGAAGACTGACTCTTCTTGCTGGGTATGCTTTGAACCATTCCTGTGACAGTAGTTATAGATTCCGATGCTTCACTTCAGGTTTACTGCATCCCTCTGACCTTCTTATTGACGACGAATCACAGAAATTGCATCGGAATTAAATAGAAAAGGCACAATGCCGAATTAAGTACAAGAAGACTGATTCTTCCTACTGTCAATGTTTTCAGCCATTCCTGTGACTCTAGTTGTAGATTCCGATGCTTCACTTCAGGTTTACTGTATCCCTCTGACCTTCTTATTGACGATGAATCACAGAAATTGCATCGGAATTGAATACAAAATGCACAATGCCGACTTAAGTAGCGAAGAAGACTGACTCACCCTAGTGCTTATGTTTTGAACCATTCCTGTGACACAAGTTATAGATTCCGATGCTTCACTTCAGGTTTACTGTATCCCTTGGACTCTTATATTGACAAAGAAACACAGAAATTGCATCGTAATTAAATACAAAATGCACAATGCCGACTTAAGTACAACAAGACTGACTCTTCTTACTGTCCATGTTTTGAACCTTTTCTGTGACAGAAGTTATAGATTCCGATGCTTCACTTCAGGTTTACTGTATCCCTCGGACGTTCTTATTGACGATGAAACACAGAAATTGCATCGGAATTAAATACAAAAGGCACAATGCCGACTGAAGTACAAGAAGACTGACTCTTCTTGCTGGGTATGCTTTGAACCATTCCTGTGACAGTAGTTATAGATTCCGATGCTTCACTTCAGGTTTACTGCATCCCTCTGACCTTCTTATTGACGACGAATCACAGAAATTGCATCGGATTTAAATAGAAAAGGCACAATGCCGACTTAAGAACAAGAAGACTGACTCTTCCTACTGTCAATGTTTTGAACCATTCCTGTGACTTTAGTTATAGATTCCGATGCTTCACTTCAGGTTTCCTGTATCCCTCTGACCTTCTTATTAACGATGAAACACAGAAAATGCATCGGAATTAAATACAAAAGGCACAATGCCGACTTAAGTACAACAAGACTGACTCTTCTTACTGTCCATGTTTTGAACCTTTTCTGTGACAGAAGTTATAGATTCCGATGCTTCACTTCAGGTTTACTGTATCCCTTGGACCTTCTTATTGACGACGATACACAGAAATTGCATCGGAATTAAATAGAAAATGGACAATGCCGACTTAAGTTCAAGAAGACTGACCCTCCGTAGTGTCTATGTTTTGAACCATTCCTGTGACACTAGTTATAGATTCCGATGCTTCACTTCAGGTTTACTGTATCCCTCTGACATTCCTATTGACGATGAAACACAGAAATTCCATCGAAATGAAATAGAAAAGGCACAATGCCGACTTAAGTACAGGAAGACTGACTCTTCTTACAGTCTATGTTTTGAACCACTCCTGTGCCACTAGTTATAGATTCCGGTGCTTCACTTCAGGTTTACTGTATCCCTTGGACCTTGTTATTGACGATGAAACACAGAAATTGCATCGGAATTAAATACAAAAGGCACAATGCCATCATAAGTACAAGAAGACTGACTCTTCTTGCTGTGTATGAATTGAACCATTCCTGTGACACTAGTTATAGATTCCGATGCTTCACTTCAGGTTTACTGTATCCCTCTGACATTCTTATTGACGATGAAACACAGAAATTGCATCGGAATTAAATACAAAAGGCACAATGCCGACTTAAGTACAAGAAGACTGACTCTTCTTCCTGTGTATGCTTTGAACCATTCCTGTGACACTAGTTATAGATTCAGATGCTTCACTTCAGGTTTACTGTATTCCTGTGACCTTGTTATTGACGATGAAACACAGAAATTGCATCGGAATTAAATACAAAAAGCACAATGCCGACTTAAGGACAAGAAACTTGACTCTCCTTACTGTCTATGTTTTGAACCATTCCTATGACACTGGTTATAGATTCCGAAGCTTCACTTCAGGTTTACTGTATCCCTTGGACCTTGTTATTGACGATGAAACACAGAAATTATATCGGAATGAAATACAAAAGACACTATGCCGACTTAAGTACAAGAAGACTGACTCTTCTTTCTGTGTATGTTTTGAACCATTCCTGTGACACTAGTTATAGATTCCGATGCTTCACGTCAGTTTTACTGTATCCCTCTGACCTTCTTATTGACGACGAAACACAGAAATTGCATCGGAATTAAATGGAAAAGTAACAATGCCGACTTAAGTACAAGAAGACTGACTCTTCCTACTGTCAATGATTTGAACCATTCCTGTGACTCTAGTTATAGATTCCGATGCTTCACTTTAGGTTTACAGTATCCCTTGGACCTTGTTATTGACGATGAAACACAGAAATTGCATCGGAATTAAATACATAATGCACAATGCCGACTTAAGGACAAGAAGACTGACTCTTCCTACTGTCTATGTTTTGAACCATTCCTGTTACACTAGTTATAGATTCCGATGCATCACTTCATGTTTACTGTATCCCTTGGACCATCTTATTGACGATGAAACACAGAAATGGCATCGGAATTAAATACAAAAGGCACAATGCCGACTCAAATACAAGATGACTGGCTCTTCTTACTCTCTATGTTTTGAACCTTTCCTGAGAACCCGGTTTTAGATTCCGGTGCTTCACTTCAGGTTTACTGTATCCCTCTGACCTTGTTATTGACGATGAAACACAGAAATTACATCGGAATTAAATAGAAAAGGCACAATGCCGACTTAAGTACAGGAAGACTGACTCTTCTTACAGTCTATGCTTTGAAACATTCCTGTGACACTAGTTATAGATTCCGGTCCTTCACTTCAGGTTTACTGTATCCCTTGGACCTTCTTATTGACGATGAAACACAGAAATTGCATCGGAATTAACTACAAAATGCACAATGTCGACTTAAGTACAAGAAGACTGACTCTTCCTACTGTCTATGTTTTGAACCATTCCTGTAACACTAGTTATAGATTCCGAAGCATCACTTCAGGTTTACTGTATCCCTTGGACCTTCTTATTAACGATGAAACACAGAAATTGCATCGGAATTAAATACAAAAGGCAAAATGCCGACTTAAGTACAAGAAGACTGACTCTTCTTGCTGCGTATGCTTTGAACCATACCTGTGACACTAGTTATAGATTCCGATGCTTCACTTCAGGTTTCTTGTATCCCTCTGTCGTTCTTATTGACGACAAAATATAGAAATTGCATCGGAATTAAATAGAAAAGGCACAATGCCGACTTAAGTACAAGAAGACTGACTCTTCTTACTGTTTATGCTTTGTACCATTCCTGTGACAGTAGTTATAGATTCCGATGCTTCACTTCAGGTTTACTGTATCCCTCTGACCTTCTTATTGACGATGAAACACAGAAATTGCATCGGAATCAAATACAAAAGGCACAATGCCGACTTAAGTACAAGAAGACAGACTCTTCTTACTGTGTTTGCTTTGAACCTTTTCTGTGACACTAGTTATAGATTCCGATGCTTCACTTCAGGTTTACTGTATCCCTTGGACCTTCTAATTGACGACGAAACACAGAAATTGCATCGGAATTAAATACAAAAAGCACAATGCCGACTCAAATACAAGATGACTGGCTCTTCTTACTCTCTATGTTTTGAACCTTTCCTGAGATCCCGGTTTTAGATTCCGGTGCTTCACTTCAGGTTTACTGTATCCCTCTGAACTTCTTATTGACGACGAAACAAAGAAATTGCATCGGAATTAAATAGAAAAGGCAAAATGCCGACTTAAGTACAAGAAGACTGACTCATCTTACTGACTATGATTTGAACATTTCCTGTGAGACCAGTTTTAGATTGCGATGCTTCGCCAAGCGTTTACTGTATCCCTTGGACCTTCTTTTTGACGATGAAACACATAAATTGCATCGGAATTAAATACAAAAGGCACAATGCCGACTTGAGTACAAGAAGACTGACTCCTCTTACTATGTTTTGAACCATTCCTGTGGCACTAGCTTTGGATTCCGATGCATCACTTCAGGTTTACTGTATCCCTTGGACCTTCTAATTGATGATGAAACACAGGAATTGCATCGGAATTAAATAGAAAAGGCACAATGCCGACTTAAGTATAAGAAGTCTGACTCTTCCTAGTATCTATGGTTTTGAACCATTCCTGTGACACTACTTATAGATTCCGATGCTTCACTTCAGGTATACTGTATCCCGCTGACATTCCTATTGACGATGAAACACACAAATTGCATCGGAAGTAAATAGAAAAGGCACAATGCTGACTTAAGTACAGGAAGACTGACTATTCCTACTGTCAATGTTTTGAACCATTCCTCTGACTCTAGTTATAGATTCTGATGCTTCACTTCAGGTTTACTGTATCCCTGGGACCTTGTTATTGACGATGAAACACAGAAATTGCATCGGAATTAAATACATAAATCACAATGCCGAATTAGGTACAAGAAGACTGACTCTTCTTGCTGTGTCTGCTGTGAACCATTCCTGTGACACTAGTTATAGATTCCGATGGTTCACTTCAGGTTTACTGTAGCCCTCTGACATTCTTATTGACGATGAAACACAGAAATTGCATCTGAATTAAATACAAAAGGCACAATGCCGACTTAAGTACAAGAAGACTGACTCTTCTTGCTGTGTATGCTTTGAACCATTCCTGTGACTCTAGTTATAGATTCCGGTGCTTCACTTCAGGTTTACTGCTTCCTTGGACCTTCTTATTGACGATGAAACACAGAAATTGCATCGGAATTAAATACAAATTGCACAATGCCGACTTAAGTACAAGAAGACTGTCTCTCCCTACTGTCTATGCTTTGAACCATTCCTGTGACACTAGTTATAGATTCCGAAGTATTCCTTCAGGTTTACTGTATCCCTTGGACCTTCTTATTGACGTTGAGACACAGATATTGCATCGGAATTAAATACAAAAGGCACAATGCCGACTTAAGTACAAGAAGACTGACTCTTCCTACTGTCTATGATTTGAACCATTCCTGTGACACTAGTTATAGATTCCGATGCATCACTTCAGGTGTACTGTATCCCTTGGACCTTCTTATTGAGGATGAAACACAGAAATTGCATCTGAATTAAATACAAAAGGCACAATGCCGACTTAAGTACAAGAAGACTGACTCTTCTTGCTGTGTATGCTTTGAACCATTCCTGTGACACTAGTTATAAATTCCGATGCTTCACTTCAGGTTTACTATATCCCTCTGACGTTCTTATTGACGGCGAAACACAGAAATTGCATCGGAATTAAATAGAAAAGTCACAATGCCGACTTAAGGACAAGAAGACAGACTCTTCCTACTGTCAATGTTTTGAACCATTCCTGTGACTCTAGTTATAGATTCCGATGCTTCACTTCTGGTTTACTGTATCCCTCTGACCTTCTTATTGACGATGAAACACAGAAAATGCATCGGATTTAAATACAAAAGGCACAATGCCGACTTCAGTACAAGAAGACTGACTCTTCTTACTGTCCATGTTTTGAACCTTTTCTGTGACACAAGTTATAGATTCCGATGCTTCACTTCAGGTTTACTGTATCCCTCTGACCTTCTTATTGACGACGAAACACAGAAATTGCATCGGAATTAAATAGAAAAGGCACAATGCCGACTTAAGTACAAGAAGACTGACTCATCTTACTGACTATGATTTGAACATTTCCTGTGAGACCAGTTTTAGATTCCGATGCTTCACCAATCGTTTACTGTATCCCTTGGACCTTCTTTTTGACGATGAAACACAGGAATTGCATCGGAATTAAATAGAAAAGGCACAATGCCGACTTAAGTACAAGAAGACTAACTCTTCCAACTGTCTATGCTTTGAACCATTCCTGTGACACTAGTTATAGATTCCGATGCTTCACTTCAGGTATACTGCATCCCGCTGACATTCCTATTGACGATGAAACACACAAATGTCATCGGAATTCAATAGAAAAGGCACAATGCCGACTTAAGTACAAGAAGACTGACTATTCCTACTGTCAATGTTTTGAACCATTCCTCTGACTCTAGTTATAGATTCTGATGCTTCACTTCACGTTTACTGTATCCCTTGGACCTTGTTATTGACGATGAAACACAGAAATTGCATCGGAGTTAAATACATAAGGCACAATGCCGAATTAGGTACAAGAAGACTGATTCTTCCTACTGTCTATGTCTTGAACCGTTCCTGTGACACTAGTTATAGATTCCGATGCATCACTTCAGGATTACTGTATCCCTTGGACCTTCTTACTGACGATGAAACACAGAAATTTCATCGGAATTAAATACAAAAAGCACAATGCCGACTTCAGTACAAGAAGACTGACTCTTCTTGCTGTGTATGCTTTGAACCATTCCTCTGACACTAGTTATAGATTCCGAAACATTCCTTCAGGTTTACTGTATCCCTTGGACCTTCTTATTGACGTTGAAACACAGATATTGCATCGGAAATAAATACAAAAGGCACAATGCCGACATAAGTACAAGAAGACTGACTCTTCTTGCTGTGTATGTTTTGAACCTTTTCTGTGACACAAGTTATAGATTCCGATGCTTCACTTCAGGTTTACTGTTTCCCTCTGACCTTGTTATTGACGAAGAAACACAGAAATTGCATCGGAATTAAATACAAAAGGCACAATGCCTTCTTAAGTACAAAAAGACTGACTCTTCCTACTGTCTATGTTTGAACCATTCCTGTGACACTAGTTATAGATTCCGATGCATCACTTCAGGTTTACTGTATCCCTTGGACCTTCTAATTGACGATGAAACACAGGAATTGCGTCGGAATTAAATAGAAAAGGCACAATGCCGACTTAAGTACAAGAAGACTAACTCTTCCAACTGTCTATGCTTTGAACCATTCCTGTGACACTAGTTATAGATTCCGACGCTTCACTTCAGGTATACTGTATCCCGCTGGCATTCCTATTGACGATGAAACACACAAATTTCATCGGAATTAAATAGAAAAGGCACAATGCCGACTTAGGTATAAGAAGCCTGACTCTTCCTAGTATCTATGTTTTTGAACCATTCCTGTGACACTACTTATAGATTCCGATGCTTCACTTCAGGTATACTGTATCCCGCTGACATTCCTATTGACGATGAAACACACAAATTGCATCGGAATTAAATAGAAAAGGCACAATGCCGACTTAAGTACAAGAAGTCTGACTATTCCTACTGTCAATATTTTGAACCATTCCTCTGACTCTAGTTATAGATTCTGATGCTTCACTTCTGGTTTACTGTATCCTTGGACCTTGTTATTGACGATGAAGCACAGAAATTGCATCGGAATTAAATACATAAGGCACAATGCCGAATTAGGTACAAGAAGACTGACTCTTCCTACTGTCTATGTCTTGAACCATTCCTGTGACACTAGTTATTGATTACGATGGTTCACGTCTGGTTTACTGTATCCCTCTGACATTCTTATTGACGATGAAACACAGAAATTGCATCGGAATTACATAGAAAAGGCACAATGCCGACTTAAGTACAGGAAGACTGATTTTTCTTACTGTCTATGATTTGAACCATTCCTGTGGCTCTAGTTATAGATTCCGGTGCTTCACTTCAGGTTTACTGTATCCCTTGGACCTTCTTATTGACGATGAAACACAGAAATTGCACCGGAATTAAATAGAAAATGGACAATGCCGACTTAAGTACAAGAAGACTGACTCTCCGTAGTGTCTATGTTTTGAACCATTCCTGTGACACTAGTTATAGATTCCGATGCTTCACTTCAGGTTTACTGTATCCCTCTGAACTTCTTATTAACGATGAAACACAGAATATGCACCGGAATTAGATACTAAAGGCACAATGCCGACTTAAGTACAAGAAGACTGACTCTTCTTGCTGTGTATGCTTTGAACCATTCCTGTGACACTAGTTATAGATTCCGATGGTTCACTTCAGGTTTACTGTATCCCTCTGACATTCTTATTGACGATGAAACACAGAAATTGCATCGGAATTACATAGAAAAGGCACAATGCCGACATAAGTACAAGAAGACTGGCTCTTCTTGCTGTGTATGTTTGGAAACCATTCCTGTGACACTAGTTATATATTCCGATGCTTCACTTCAGGTTTACTGTATCCCTCTGACATTCTTATTGACGATGAAACACAGAAATTGCATCGGAATTAAATACATAAGGCACAATGCCGACTTCAGTACAAGAAGACTGACTCTTCCTACTGTCTATGTTTTGAACCATTCCTGTGACACTAGTTATAGATACCGATGCATCACTTCAGGTGGACCGTATCCCTTGGACCTTCTTATTGAGGATGAAACTCAGAAATTGCATCGGAATTAAATAGAAAAGGCACAATGCCGACTTAAGAACAAGAAGACTGACTCTTCCTACTGTCAATGTTTTCAACCATTCCTGTGACTCAAGTTATAGATTCCGATGCTTCACTTCTGGTTTACTGTATCCCTCTGACCTTCTTATTGACGATGAAACACAGAAATTGCATCGGATTTAAAAACAAAAGGCACAATGCCGACTTAAGTACAAGAAGACTGACTCTTCTTACTGTCCATGTTTTGAACCTTTTCTGTGACACAAGTTATACATTCCGATGCTTCACTTCAGGTTTACTGTATCCCTTGGACCTTCTTATTGACGACGAAACACAGAAATTGCATCGGAATTAAATAAAAAATGGACAATGCCGACTTAAGTACAAGAAGACTGACTCGCCGGAGTGTCTATGTTTTGAACCATTCCTGTGACACTAGTGATAGATTCCGATGCTTCACTTCAGGTTTACTGTATCCCTCTGACATTCTTATTGACGATGAAACACAGAAATTGCATCGGAATGAAATAGAAAAGGCACAATGCCGACTTAAGTACAGGAAGACTGACTCTTCTTACAGTCTATGCCTTGAACCATTCCTGTGACAATGGTTATAGATTCAGGTGCTTCACTTCAGGTTTACTATATCCCTTGGACCTTGTTATTGACGATGAAACACAGAAATTGCATCGGAATTAAACACAAAAGGCACAATGCCGACATAAGTACAAGGAGACTGACTCTTCTTCCTGTGTATGAATTGAACCATTCCTGTGACACTAGTTATAGATTCCGATGCTTCACTTCAGGTTTACTGTTTCCCTCTGACCTTGTTATTGACGAAGAAACACAGAAATTGCATCGGAATTAAATACAAAAGGCACAATGCCTTCTTAAGTACAAAAAGACTGACTCTTCCTACTGTCTATGTTTGAACCATTCCTGTGACACTAGTTATAGATTCCGATGCATCACTTCAGGTTTACTGTATCCCTTGGACCTTCTAATTGACGATGAAAGACGGGAATTGCATCGGAATTAAATAGAAAAGGCACAATGCCGACTTAAGTACAAGAAGACTAACTCTTCCAACTGTCTATGCTTTGAACCATTCCTGTGACACTAATTATAGATTCCGATGCTTCACTTCAGGTATACTGCATCCCGCTGACATTCCTATTGACGATGAAACACACAAATGTCATCGGAATTAAATAGAAAAGGCACAATGCCGACTTAAGTACAAGAAGACTGACTATTCCTACTGTCAATGTTTTGAACCATTCCTCTGACTCTAGTTATAGATTCTGATGCTTCACTTCAGGTTTACTGTATCCCATGGACCTTGTTATTGACGATGAAACACAGAAATTGCATCGGAGTTAAATACATAAGGCACAATGCCGAATTAGGTACAAGAAGACTGACTCTTCCTACTGTCTATGTCTTGAACCGTTCCTGTGACACTAGTTATAGATTCCGAAGCATCACTTCAGGATTACTGTATCCCTTGGACCTTCTTACTGACGATGAAACACAGAAATTTCATCGGAATTAAATACAAAAAGCACAATGCCGACTTCAGTACAAGAAGACTGACTCTTCTTGCTGTGTATGCTTTGAACCATTCCTCTGACACTAGTTATAGATTCCGAAACATTCCTTCAGGTTTACTGTATCCCTTGGACCTTCTTATTGACGTTGAAACACAGATATTGCATCGGAAATAAATACAAAAGGCACAATGCCGACATAAGTACAAGAAGACTGACTCTTCTTGCTGTGTATGCTTTGAACCATTCCTGTGACACTAGTTATAGATTCCGATGCATCACTTCAGGTTTACTGTATCCCTTGGACCTTCTAATTGACGATGAAACACGGGAATTGCATCGGAATTAAATAGAAAAGGCACAATGCCGACTTACGTACAAGAAGACTAACTCTTCCAACTGTCTATGCTTTGAACCATTCCTGTGACACTAATTATAGATTCCGACGCTTCCCTTCAGGTATACTGTATCCCGCTGACATTCCTATTGACGATGAAACACACAAATTTCATCGGAATTAAATAGAAAAGGCACAATGCCGACTTAGGTATAAGAAGCCTGACTCTTCCTAGTATCTATGTTTTTGAACCATTCCTGTGACACTACTTATAGATTCCGATGCTTCACTTCAGGTATACTGTATCCCGCTGACATTCCTATTGACGATGAAACACACAAATTGCATCGGAATTAAATAGAAAAGGCACAATGCCGACTTAAGTACAAGAAGTCTGACTATTCCTACTGTCAATACTTTGAACCATCCCTCTGACTCTAGTTATAGATTCTGATGCTTCACTTCTGGTTTACTGTATCCTTGGACCTTGTTATTGACGATGAAGCACAGAAATTGCATCGGAATTAAATACATAAGGCACAATGCCGAATTAGGTACAAGAAGACTGACTCTTCCTACTGTCTATGTCTTGAACCATTCCTGTGACACTAGTTATTGATTACGATGGTTCACGTCTGGTTTACTGTATCCCTCTGACATTCTTATTGACGATGAAACACAGAAATTGCATCCGAATTACATAGAAAAGGCACAATGCCGACTTAGGTACAGGAAGACTGATTTTTCTTACTGTCTATGATTTGAACCATTCCTGTGGCTCTAGTTATAGATTCCGGTGCTTCACTTCAGGTTTACTGTATCCCTTGGACCTTCATATTGACGATGAAACACAGAAATTGCATCGGAATTAAATACAAATTGCACAATGCCGACTTAAGTACAAGAAGACTGTCTCTCCCTACTGTCTATGCTTTGAATCATTCCTGTGACACTAGTTATAGATTCCGAAACATTCCTTCAGGTTTACTGCATCCCTTGGACCTTCTTATTGACGTTGAAACACAGATATTGCATCGGAAATAAATACAAAAGGCACAATGCCGACATAAGTACAAGAAGACTGACTCTTCTTGCTGTGTATGTTTTGAACCTTTTCTGTGACACAAGTTATAGATTCCGATGCTTCACTTCAGGTTTACTGTATCCCTTGGACCTTCTTATTGACGACGAAACACAGAAATTGCATCGGAATTAAATAGAAAATGGACAATGCCGACTTAAGTACAAGAAGACTGACTCTCCGTAGTGTCTATGTTTTGAACCATTCCTGTGACACTAGTTATAGATTCCGATGCTTCACTTCAGGTTTACTGTATCCCTCTGAACTTCTTATTAACGATGAAACACAGAATATGCACCGGAATTAGATACTAAAGGCACAATGCCGACTTAAGTACAAGAAGACTGACTCTTCTTGCTGTGTATGCTTTGAACCATTCCTGTGACACTAGTTATAGATTCCGATGGTTCACTTCAGGTTTACTGTATCCCTCTGACATTCTTATTGACGATGAAACACAGAAATTGCATCGGAATTACATAGAAAAGGCACAATGCCGACATAAGTACAAGAAGACTGACTCTTCTTGCTGTGTATGTTTGGAAACCATTCCTGTGACACTAGTTATATATTCCGATGCTTCACTTCAGGTTTACTGTATCCCTCTGACATTCTTATTGACGATGAAACACAGAAATTGCATCGGAATTAAATACATAAGGCACAATGCCGACTTAAGTACAAGAAGACTGACTCTTCCTACTGTCTATGTTTTGAACCATTCCTGTGACACTAGTTATAGATACCGATGCATCACTTCAGGTGGACCGTATCACTTGGACCTTCTTATTGAGGATGAAACTCAGAAATTGCATCGGAATTAAATAGAAAAGGCACAATGCCGACTTAAGAACAAGAAGACTGACTCTTCCTACTATCAATGTTTTCAACCATTCCTGTGACTCAAGTTATAGATTCCGATGCTTCACTTCTGGTTTACTGTATCCCTCTGACCTTCTTATTGACGATGAAACACAGAAATTGCATCGGATTTAAAAACAAAAGGCACAATGCCGACTTAAGTACAAGAAGACTGACTCTTCTTACTGTCCATGTTTTGAACCTTTTCTGTGACACAAGTTATACATTCCGATGCTTCACTTCAGGTTTACTGTATCCCTTGGACCTTCTTATTGACGACGAAACACAGAAATTGCATCGGAATTAAATAAAAAATGGACAATGCCGACTTAAGTACAAGAAGACTGACTCGCCGTAGTGTCTATGTTTTGAACCATTCCTGTGACACTAGTGATAGATTCCGATGCTTCACTTCAGGTTTACTGTATCCCTCTGACATTCTTATTGACGATGACACACAGAAATTGCATCGGAATGAAATAGAAAAAGGCACAATGCCGACTTAAGTACAGGAAGACTGACTCTTCTTACAGTCTATGCCTTGAACCATTCCTGTGACAATAGTTATAGATTCAGGTGCTTCACTTCAGGTTTACTATATCCCTTGGACCTTGTTATTGACGATGAAACACAGAAATTGCATCGGAATTAAACACAAAAGGCACAATGCCGACATAAGTACAAGAAGACTGACTCTTCTTCCTGTGTATGAATTGAACCATTCCTGTGACACTAGTTATAGATTCCGATGCTTCACTTCAGGTTTACTGTTTCCCTCTGACCTTGTTATTGACGAAGAAACACAGAAATTGCATCGGAATTAAATACAAAAGGCACAATGCCTTCTTAAGTACAAAAAGACTGACTCTTCCTACTGTCTATGTTTGAACCATTCCTGTGACACTAGTTATAGATTCCGATGCATCACTTCAGGTTTACTGTATCCCTTGGACCTTCTAATTGACGATGAAACACAGGAATTGCATCGGAATTAAATAGAAAAGGCACAATGCCGACTTAAGTACAAGAAGACTAACTCTTCCAACTGTCTATGCTTTGAACCATTCCTGTGACACTAATTATAGATTCCGATGCTTCACTTCAGGTATACTGCATCCCGCTGACATTCCTATTGACGATGAAACACACAAATGTCATCGGAATTAAATAGAAAAGGCACAATGCCGACATAAGTACAAGAAGACTGACTCTTCTTGCTGTGTATGTTTTGAACCTTTTCTGTGACACAAGTTATAGATTCCGATGCTTCACTTCAGGTTTACTGTTTCCCTCTGACCTTGTTATTGACGAAGAAACACAGAAATTGCATCGGAATTAAATACATAAGGCACAATGCCTTCTTAAGTACAAAAAGACTGACTCTTCCTACTGTCTATGTTTGAACCATTCCTGTGACACTAGATATAGATTCCGATGCATCACTTCAAGTTTACTGTATCCCTTGGACCTTCTAATTGACGATGAAACACAGGAATTGCATCGGAATTAAATAGAAAAGGCACAATGCCGACTTAAGTACAAGAAGACTAACTCTTCCAACTGTCTATGCTTTGAACCATTCCTGTGACACTAGTTATAGATTCCGATGCTTCACTTCAGGTATACTGTATCCCGCTGACATTCCTATTGACGATGAAACACACAAATTTCTTCGGAATTAAATAGAAAAGGCACAATGCCGACTTAAGTATAAGAAGCCTGACTCTTCCTAGTATCTATGTTTTTGAACCATTCCTGTGACACTACTTACAGATTCCGATGCTTCACTTCAGGTATACTGTATCCCGCTGACATTCCTATTGACGATGAAACACACAAATTGCATCGGAATTAAATAGAAAAGGCACAATGCCGACTTAAGTACAAGAAGTCTGACTATTCCTACTGTCAATATTTTGAACCATTCCTCTGACTCTAGTTATAGATTCTGATGCTTCACTTCTGGTTTACTGTATCCTTGGACCTTGTTATTGACGATGAAGCACAGAAATTGCATCGGAATTAAATACATAAGGCACAATGCCGAATTAGGTACAAGAAGACTGACTCTTCCTACTGTCTATGTCTTGAACCATTCCTGTGACAGTAGTTATTGATTACGATGGTTCACGTCTGGTTTACTGTATCCCTCTGACATTCTTATTGACGATGAAACACAGAAATGGCATCGGAGTTACATAGAAAAGGCACAATGCCGACTTAAGTACAGGTAGACTGATTTTTCTTACTGTCTATGATTTGAACCATTCCTGTGGCTCTAGTTATAGATTCTGGTGCTTCACTTCAGGTTTACTGTATCCCTTGGACCTTCTTATTGACGATGAAACACAGAAATTGCATCGGAATTAAATACAAATTGCACAATGCCGACTTAAGTACAAGAAGACTGTCTCTCCCTACTGTCTATGCTTTGAATCATTCCTGTGACACTAGTTATAGATTCCGAAACATTCCTTCAGGTTTACTGTATCCCTTGGACCTTCTTATTGACGTTGAAATACAAATATTGCTACGGAAATAAATACAAAAGGCACAATGCCGACATAAGTACAAGAAGACTGACTCTTCTTGCTGTGTATGTTTTGAACCTTTTCTGTGACACAAGTTATAGATTCCGATGCTTCACTTCAGGTTTACTGTATCCCTTGGACCTTCTTATTGACGACGAAACACAGAAATTGCATCGGAATTAAATAGAAAATGGAAAATGCCGACTTAAGTACAAGAAGACTGACTCTCCGTAGTGTCTATGTTTTGAACCATTCCTGTGACACTAGTGATAGATTCCGATGCTTCACTTCAGGTTTACTGTATCCCCCTGACATTCTTTTTGACGATGAAACACAGAAATTGCATCGGAATGAAATAGAAAAGGCACAATGCCGACTTAAGTACAGGAAGACTGACTCTTCTTACAGTCTATGTCTTGAATCATTCCTGTGACACTAGTTATAGATTCAGGTGCTTCACTTCAGGTTTACTATATCCCTTGGACCTTGTTATTGACGATGAAACACAGAAATTGCATCGGAATTAAATACAAGAGGCACAATGCCGACATAAGTACAAGAAGACTGACTCTTCTTCCTGTGTATGAATTGAACCATTCCTGTGACACTAGTTATAGATGCCGATGCTTCACTTCAGGTTTACTGTTTCTCTCTGACCTTGTTATTGACGATGAAACACAGAAATTGCATTGGAATTAAATACAAAAGGCACAATGCCGACTCAAATACAAGATGACTGGTTCTTCTTACTCTCTACGTTTTGAGCCTTTCCTGTTAGCACGGTTTTAGATTCCGATGCTTCACTTCAGGTTAACTGTATCCCTCGGACCTTCTTGTTGACGACGAAACACAGAAATTGCATCGGAATTAAATAGAAAAGGCACAATGCCGACTTAAGTATAAGAAGACTGATTCTTCTTACTGACTATGATTTTAACATTTCCTGTGACACCAGTTTCAGATTCCGATGCTTCACTATATGTTTAGTGTATCCCATGGACGTTCTTATTGACGATGAAACACAGAAATTGCATCGGAAATTAATACAAAAGGCACAATGCCGACTTAAGGACAAGAAGACTGACTCTTCTTACTGTCTATGTTTTGAACCATTCCTGTGACACTAGTTATAGATTCAGATGCATCACGTCAGGTGTACTGTATCCCTTGGACCTTCTTATTGACGATGAAACACAGAAATTGCATCGGAATCAAGTACAAAAGTCATAATGCCGACTTAAGTACAAGAAGACTGACAATTCTTCCTCTGTATGCTTTGAACCATTCCTGTGACACTAGTTATAGATTCCGATGCTTCACTTCAGGTTTACTGTATCCCTCTGACTTCTTATTGACGACGAAACACAGAAATTGCATCGGAATTAAATAGTAAAGGCACAATGCCGACTTAATTACAAGAAGACTGACTCTTCCTACTGTCAATGTTTTGAACCATTCCTGTGACTCTAGTTGTAGATTCCGATGCTTCACTTCAGGTTTACTGTATCCCTTGGACCTTGTTATTGACGATGAAACACAGAAATTGCATCGGAATTAAATTCAGAAGGCACAATGCCGACTTAAGTACAAGAAGACTGACTCTTCCAACTGTCTATGCTTTGAACCATTCCTGTGACACTAGTTATAGATTCCGATGCATCACTTCAGGTTTACTGTATCCCTTAGGCCTTCTTATTGACGATGAAACACAGAAATTGCATCGGAATTAAATACAAAAAGCACAATGCCGACTTAAGTACAAGAAGACTGCCTCTTCTTGCTGTGTATGCTTTGAACCATTCCTGTGACACTAGTTATAGATTCCGATGCTTCACTTCAAGTTTACTGTATCCCTCTGACATTCTTATTGACGATGAAACACAGAAATTGCATCGGAATTAAATACAAAAGGCACAATGCCGACTTAAGTACAAGATGACTGACTCTTCTTACTGTCCATGTTTTGAACCTTTTCTGTGACACTAGTTATAGATTCCGATGCTTCACTTCAGGTTTACTGTATCCCTTGGACCTTGTTATTGACGGTGAAACACAGAAATTGCATCGGAATTAAATACAAAAGGCACAATGCCGACTTAAGTACAAGAAGACTGACTCTTCTTCCTGTGTATGTTTTGAACCATTCCTGTGACACTAGTTATAGATTCCGATGCTTCACTTCAGGTTTAGTGTATCCCCCTGACCTTCTTATTGACAATGAAACACAGAAATTGCATCGAAATTAAATACAAAATGCACAATGCCGACTTAAGTACAAGAAGACTGACACTTCCTACTGTCTATGTTTTGAACCATTCCTGTAACACTAGTTATAGATTCCGAAGCATCACTTCAGGTTTACTGTATCCCTTGGACCTTCTTATTGACGATGAAACACAGAAATTGCATCGGAATTAAATACAAAAAGCACAATGCCGACTTAAGTACAAGAAGACTGACTCTTCTTGCTGTGTATGCTTTGAACCATTCCTGTGACACTAGTTATAGATTCCGATGCTTCACTTCAGGTTTACTATATCCCTCTGACCTTCTTATTGACGACGAAACACAGAAATTGCATCGGAATTAACTAGAAAATGGAAAATGCCGACTTAAGTACAAGAAGACTGACTCTCCGTAGAGTCTATGTTTTGAACCATTCCTGTGACACTAGCTATAGATTTCGATGCTTCACTTCAGGTTTACTGTATCCCTCTGACAATCTTATTGACGATGAAACACAGAAATTGCATCGGAATGAAATAGAAAAGGCACAATGCGGACTTAAGTACAGGAAGACTGGCTCTTCTTACAGTCTATGCCTTGAACCATTCCTGTGACACTAGTTATAGATTCAGGTGCTTCACTTCAGGTTTACTATATCCCTTGGACCTTGATATTGACGATGAAACACAGAAATTGCATCGGAATTAAATACAAAAGTCACAATGCCGACGTAAGTACAAGAAGACTGAGTCTTCTTCCTGTGTATGAATTGAACCATTCCTATGACACTAGTTATAAGATTCCGATGCTTCACTTCAGGTTTACTGCATCCCTCTGACCTTGTTATTGACGATGAAACACAGAAATTGCATCGGAATTAAATACAAAAGGCACAATGCCGACTCAAATACAAGATGACTGGCTCTTCTTACTCTCTACGTTTTGAACCTTTCCTGTTAGACCGGTTTTAGATTCCGATGCTTCACTTCAGGTTTACTGTATCCCTCGGACCTTCTTGTTGACGACGAAACACAGAAATTGCATCGGAATTAAATAGAAAAGGCACAATGCCGACTTAAGTATAAGAAGACTGATTCTTCTTACTGACTATGATTTTAACATTTCCTGTTACACCAGTTTCAGATTCCGATGCTTCACTATCTGTTTAGTGTATCCCTTGGACGTTCTTATTGACGATGAAACACAGAAATTGCATCGGAATTAAATACAAAAGGCACAATGCCGAGTTAAGGACAAGAAGACTGACTCTTCTTACTGTCTATGTATTGAACCATTCCTGTGACACTAGTTATAGATACTGATGCTTCACTTCAGGTTTACTGTGTCCCTTGGACCTTGTTATTGACTATGAAACACAGATATTGCATCGGAAATAAATACATAAGGCACAATACCGACTAAAGAACAAGAAGACTGACTCTTGCTACTGTCTATGTTTTGAAACATTCCTGTGACACTAGTTATAGATTCCGATGCATCACTTCAGGTTTACTGTATCCCTTGGACCTTCTTATTGACGAAGAAACACAGAAATTGCATCGGAATTAAGTACAAAAGTCACAATGCCGACTTAAGTACAAGAAGACTGACTTTTCTTCCTGTGTATGCTGTGAACCATTCCTGTGACACTAGTTATAGATTCCGATGCCTCACTTCAGGTTTACTGTATCCCTCTGACCTTCTTATTGACGACGAAACACAGAAATTGCATCGGAAATAAACAGTAAAGGCACAATGCCGACTTAATTACAAGAAGACTGACTCTTCCTACTGTCAATGTTTTGAACCATTCCTGTGACTCTAGTTATAGATTCTGATGCATCACTTCAGGTTTACTGTATCCCTTGAACCTTGTTATTGACGATGAAACACAGAAATTGCATCGGAATTAAGTAGAAAACGCGAAATTCCGACTTAAGTACAAAAAGACTGACTCTCCCTAGTGTCTATGTTTTGAACCATTCCTGTGACACTAGTTATAGATTCCGATGCTTCACTTCAGGTTTACTGTATCCCTCTGACATTCTTATTGACGATGAAACACAGAAATTGCATCGGAATAAAATAGAAAAGGCACAATGCCGACTTAAGCACAGGAAGACTGACTCCTCTTACAGTCTATGAATTGAACCATTCCTGTGACACTAGTTATAGATTCCGGTGCTTCACTTCAGGTTTACTGTATCCCTTGGACCTTCTTATTGACGATGAAACACAGAAATTGCATCGGAATTAAATACAAAATGCACAATGCCGACTTAAGTACAAGAATACTGAATCTTCCTACTGTCTATGATTTTTAACCATTCCTGTGTCACTAGTTATTGATTCCGATGCATCACTTCAGGTTTACTGTATCCCTTGGACCTTCTTATTGACGATGAAACACAGAAATTGCATCGGAATTAAATACAAAAGGCACAATGCCGACTCAAATACAAGATGACTGGCTCTTCTTACTCTCTACGTTTTGAACCTTTCCTGTGAGACCGGTTTTAGATGCCGATGCTTCACTTCAGCTTTACTGTATCCCTTGGACCTTCTTATTGACGACGAAACACAGAAATTGCATCGGAATTAAATAGAAAGGGCACAGTGCCGACTTAAGTATAAGAAGACTGACTCTTCTTACTGACTATGACTTTAACATTTCCTGTTACACCAGTTGCAGATTCCGATGCTTCACTGTATGTTTAGTGTATCCCTTGGACCTTCTTATTGACGATGAAACACAGAAATAGCATCGGAATTAAATACAAAAGGCACAATGCCGACTTAAGGACAAGAAGACTGACTCTCCTTACTGTCTATGTTTTGAACCACTCCTGTGACACTAGTTATAGATTCCGATGCTTCACTTCAGGTTTACTGTATCCCTTGGACCTTGTTATTGACGGTGAAACACAGAAATTGCATCGGAATTAAATACATATGGCACAATGCCGACTTAAGTACAAGAAGACTGACTCTTGCTACTGTCTATGTTTTGAAACATTCCTGTGACACTAGTTACAGATTCCGATGCATCACTTCAGGTTTACTGTATCCCTTGGACCTTCTATTGACGATGAAACACAGAAATTGCATCGGAATTAAATACAAAAGGCACAATGCCGACTTAAGAACAAGAAGACTGACTCTTCTTCCTGTGTATGTTTTGAACCATTCCTGTGACACTAGTTATAGATTCCGATGCTTCACTTCAGGTTTAGTGTATCCCTCTCACCTTCGTATTGACGACGAAACACAGAAATTGCATCGGAATTAAATAGAAAAGGCACAATGCCGACTTAAGTACAAGAAGACCGACTCTTCCTACTGTCAATGTTTTGAACCATTCCTGTGACTCTAGTTATAGATTCCGATGCTTTACTTTAGGTTTACTGTATCCCTTGGACCTTGTTATTGACGATGAAACCAAGAAATTGCATCGGAATTAAATACATAATGCACAATGCCGACTTAAGGGCAAGAAGACTGACTCTTCCTACTGTCTATGTTTTGAACCATTCCTGTAACACTAGTTATAGATTCCGAAGCATCACTTCAGGTTTACTGTATCCCTTGGACCTTCTTATTGACGATGAAACACGGAAATTGCATCGGAATTAAATACAAAAGGCAAAATGCCAACTTAAGGACAAGAAGACTGACTCTTCTTGCTGTGTATGCTTTGAACCATTCCTGTGACACTAGTTATAGATTCCGATGCTTCACTTCAGGTTTACTGTATCCCTCTGACCTTCTTATTGACGATGAAACACAGAAATTGCATCGGAATTAAATACATAATGCACAATGCCGACTTAAGGGCAAGAAAACTGCCTCTTCCTACTGTCTATGTTTTGAACCATTCCTGTGACACTAGTTATAGATTCCGATTCATCACTTCAGGTTTACTGTATCCCTTCGACCTTCTTATTGACGATGAAACACAGATATTGCATCGGAATTAAATACAAAAGGCACAATGGCGACTTAAGTACAAGAATACTGACTCTTCCTACTGTCAATATTTTAACCATTCCTGTGACACTAGTTATAGATTCCGATGCTTAACTTCAGGTTTACTGATTGCCTCTGACCATCTTATAGACGATGAAACACAGAAACTACATCGGAATTAAATACAAAAGGCACAATGCCGACTCAAATACAAGATGACTGGCTCTTCTTACTCACTATGTTTTGAAGCGTTCCTGAGAACCCGGTTTTAGATTCCGGTGCTTCACTTCAGGTTTACTGTATCCCTCTGACCTTCTTATTGACGACGAAACACAGAAATTGCATCGGAATAAAATAGAAAAGGCACAATGACGACTTAAGTACAAGAAGACTGACTCATCTTACTGACTATGATTTGAACATTTCCTGTGAGACCAGTTTTAGATTCCGATGCTTCACCAAGCGTTTACTGTATCCCTTGGACCTTCTTTTTGATGATGAAACACATAAATTGCATCGGAATTAAATACAAAAGGCACAATGCCTTCTTAAGTGCAAGAAGACTGACTCTGCCTACTGTCTATGTTTTGAACCATTCCTGTGACACTAGATATAGATTCCGATTATTCACTTCAGGTTTACTGTATCCCTTGGACCGTCTTATTGACGATGAAACACAGAAATTGCATCGGAATTAAATAGAAAAGGCACAATGCCTTCTTAAATACAAGAAGACTGGCTCTGCCTACTGTCTATGTTTGAACCATTCCTGTGACACTAGTTATAGATTCCGATGCATCACTTCAGGTTTACTGTATCCCTTGGACCTTCTAATTGACGATGAACCACAGAAATTGCATCGGAATTAAATAGACAAGGCACAATGCCGACTTAAGTACAAGAAGACTGACTCTTCCTACTGTCTATGCTTCGAACCATTCCTGTGACACTAGTTACAGATTCCGATGCTTCACTTCAGGTTTACTGTATCCCTCTGAACTTCTTGTTAAGGATCAAACACAGATATTGCATCGACATTAAATGCAAAAGGCACAATGCCGACTTAACTACAAGAAGACTGCCTCTTCTTGCTGTGTATGCTTTGAACCTTTTCTGTGACACTAGTTATAGATTCCGATGCTTCACTTCAGGTTAACTGAATCCCTTGGACCTTCTTATTGACGACGAAACACAGAAATTGCATCGGAATTAAATACAAAAGGCACTATGCCGACTTAGGTACAAGAAGACTGACTCAATCTAGTGTCTATGTTTTTGAACCACTCCTGTGACACTACTTATAGATTCCGATGCTTCACGTCAGGTATACTGTATCCCGCTGACATTCCTATTGACGATGAAACACACAAATTGCATCGGAATTAAATAGAAAAGGCACAATGCCGACTTAAGTACAAGAAGACTGACTCTTCCTACTGTCAATGTTTTGAACCATTCCTCTGACTCTAGTTATAGATTCTGATGCTTCACTTCAGGTTTACTGTATCCCTTGGACCTTGTTATTGACGATGAAACACAGAAATTGCATCGGAATTAAATACATAAGGCACAATGCCGAATTAGGTACAAGAAGACAGACTCTTCCTACTGTCTATGTCTTGAACCATTCCTGTGATACTAGTTATAGATTCCGATGCATCACTTCAGGTTTACTGTATCCCTTGGACCTTCTTATTGACGATGAAACACAGAAATTGCATCGGAATTAAATACAAAAGGCACAATGCCGACGTAAGTACAAGAAGACTGACTCTTCTTGCTGTGTATGCTTTGAACCATTCCTGTGACACTAGTTATAGATTCCGATGGTTCACTTCAGGTTTACTGTATCCCTCTGACATTCTTATTGACGATGAAACACAGAAATTGCATCGGAATTAAATAGAAAAGGCACAATGCCGACTTAAGTACAGGAAGACTGACTCTTCTTACAGTCTATGTTTTGAACCATTCCTGTGACTCTAGTTATAGATTCCGGTGCTTCACTTTAGGTTTACTGTATCCCTTGGACCTTCATATTGACGATGAAACACAGAAATTGCATCGGAATTAAATACAAAAGGCACAATGCCGACATAAGTACAAGAAGACTGACTCTTCTTGCTGTGTATGCTTTGAACCATTCCTGTGACACTAGTTATAGATTCCGATGCTTCACTTCAGGTTTAGTGTATCCCTCTGACCTTCTTATTGACGACGAAACACAGAAATTGCATCGGAATTAAATAGAAAAGGCACAATGCCGACTTAAGTACAAGAAGACTGACTCTTCCTACTGTCAATGTTTTGAACCATTCCTGTGAGTCTAGTTATAGATTCCGATGCTTCACTTTAGGTTTACTGTATCCCTTGGACCTTGTTATTGACGATGAAACACAGAAATTGCATTGGAATTAAATACATAATGCACAATGCCGACTTAAGGGCAAGAAGACTGACTCTTCCTACTGTCTATGTTTTGAACCATTCCTGTGACACTAGTTATAGATTCCGATGCATCACTTCAGGTTTACTGTATCCCTTCGACCTTCTTATTGACGATGAAACACAGAAATTGCATCGGAATTAAATACAAAAGGCACAATGCCGACATAAGTACAAGAAGACTGACTCTTCTTGCTGTGTACGCTTTGAACCATTCCTGTGACACTAGTTATAGATTCCGATTCTTCACTTCAGGTTTACTGTATCCCTCTGACCTTGTTATTGACGATGAAACATGGAAATTGCATCGGAATTAAATAGAAGAGGCACAATGCCGACTTAAGTACAGGATGACTGACTCTTCCTACAGTCCATGATTTGAACCATTCCTGTGACTCTAGTTATAGATTCCGGTGCTTCACTTTAGGTTTACTGTATCCCTTGGACCTTCTTATTGACGATGAAACACAGAAATTGCATCGGAATTAAATACAAATTGCACAATGCCGACTTAAGTATCAGAAGACTGTCTCTCCCTACTGTCTATGCTTTGAACCATTCCTGTGACACTAGTTATAGATTCCGAAGCATCACTTCAGGTTTACTGTATCCCTTGGACCTTCTTATTGACGATGAAACACGGAAATTGCATCGGAATTAAATACAAAAGGCAAAATGCCAACTTAAGGACAAGAAGACTGACTCTTCTTGCTGTGTATGCTTTGAACCATTCCTGTGACACTAGTTATAGATTCCGATGCTTCACTTCAGGTTTACTGTATCCCTCTGACATTCGTATTGACGACAAAATATAGAAATTGCATCGGAATTAAATAGAAAAGGCACATTGCCGACTTAAGTACAAGAAGACTGACTCTTCCTACTGTCTATGCTTTGAACCATTCCTGTAACACTAGTTATAAAGTCCGATGCTTCACTTCAGGTTTACTGTATCCCTCTGACCTTATTGACGATGAAACACCGAAATTGCATCGTAATTAAATACAAAAGGCACAATGCCGACTTACGTACAATAAGACAGACTCTTCTTACTGTCTATGCTTTGAATCTTTTCTGTGACACTAGTTATAGATTCCGATGCTTCACTTCAGGTTTACTGTATCCCTTGGACCTTCTTATTGACGATGAAACACAGAAATTGCATCGGAATTAAATACAAAAGGCACAATGCCGACTTAAGTACAAGAAGACTGACTCTTCCTCCTGTGTATGCTTTGATCCATTCCTGTGACACTAGTTATAGATTCCGATGCTTCACTTCAGGTTTAGTGTATCCCTCTGACCTTCTTATTGACGACGAAACACAGAAATTCCATCGGAATTAAATAGAAAAGGCACAATGCCGACTTAAGTACAAGAAGACTGACTCTTCCTACTGTCAATGTTTTGAACCATTCCTGTGACTCTAGTTATAGATTCCGATGCTTCACTTTAGGTTTACTGTATCCCTTGGACCTTGTTATTGACGATGAAACACAGAAATTGCATCGGAATTAAATACATAATGCACAATGCCGACTTAAGGGCAAGAAGACTGACTCTTCCTACTGTCTATGTTTGAACCATTCCTGTGACACTAGTTCTAGATTCCGGTGCTTCACTTCAGGTTTACTGTATCCCTTTGACCTTCTTATTGACGATGAAACACAGAAATTGCATCGGAATTAAATACAAAATGCACAATGCCGACTTAAGTACAAGAAGACTGACTCTTCCTACTGTCTATGTTTTGAACCATTCCTGTAACACTAGTTATAGATTCCGAAGCATCACTTCAGGTTTACTGTATCCCTTGGACCTTCTTATTGACGATGAAACACGGAAATTGCATCGGAATTAAATACAAAAGGCAAAATGCCAACTTAAGGACAAGAAGACTGACTCTTCTTGCTGTGTATGCTTTGAACCATTCCTGTGACACTAGTTATAGATTCCGATGATTCACTTCAGGTTTCCTGTATCCCTCTGTCATTCTTATTGACGACAAAATATAGAAATTGCATCGGAATTAAATAGAAAAGGCACAATGCCGACTTAAGTACAAGAAGACTGACTCTTCCTACTGTCTATGCTTTGAACCATTCCTGTGACACTAGTTATAGATTGCGATGCTTCACTTCAGGTTTACTGTATCCCTCTGACCTTCTTATTGACGATGAAACACAGAAATTGCATCGGAATTAAATACATAATGCACAATGCCGACATAAGGGCAAGAATACTGACTCTTCCTACTGTCAATATTTTAACCATTCCTGTGACACTAGTTATAGATTCCGATGCTTCACTTCAGGTTTACTGATTGCCTCTGACCATCTTATAGACGATGAAACACAGAAACTGCATCGGAATTAAATAGAAAAGGCACAATGCCTACTCAAATACAAGATGACTGGCTCTTCTTACTCACTATGTTTTGAACCTTTCCTGAGAATCCGGTTTTAGATTCCGGTGCTTCACTTCAGGTTTACTGTATCCCTCTGACCTTCTTATTGACGACGAAACACAGAAATTGCATCGGAATTAAATACAAAAGGCACAATGCCTTCTTAAGTACAAGAAGACTGACTCTGCCTACTGTCTATGTTTTGAACCATTCCTGTGACACTAGATATTGATTGCGATTATTCACTTCAGGTTTACTGTATCCCTTGGACCTTCTTATTGACGATGAATCACAGAAATTGCATCGGAATTAAATACAAAAGGCACAATGCCTTCTTAAATACAAGAAGACTGACTCTGCCTACTGTCTATGTTTGAACCATTCCGGTGACACTAGTTATAGATTCCGATGGATCACTTCAGGTTTACTGTATCCCTTGGACCTTCTAATTGACGATGAAACACAGAAATTGCATCGGAATGAAATAGACAAGGCACAATGCCGACTTAAGTACAAGAAGACTGACTCTTCCTACTGTCTATGCTTCGAACCATTCCTGTGACACTAGTTATAGATTCCGATGCTTCACTTCAGGTTTACTGTATCCCTCTGAACTTCTTGTTAACGATCAAACACAGATATTGCATCGGCATTAAATACAAAAGGCACAATGCCGACTTAAGTACAAGAAGACAGACTCTTCTTACTGTCTATGCTTTGAACCTTTTCTGTGACACTAGTTATAGATTCCGATGCTTCACTTCAGGTTAACTGAATCCCTTGGACCTTCTTATTGACGACGAAACACAGAAATTGCATCGGAATTAAATACAAAAGGCACTATGCCGACTTAGGTACAAGAAGACTGACTCATCCTAGTGTCTATGTTCTTGAACTACTCCTGTGACACTACTTATGGATTCCGATGCTTCACGTCAGGTATACTGTATCCCGCTGACATTCCTATTGACGATGAAACACACAAATTGCATCGGAATTAAATAGAAAAGGCACAATACCGACTTAAGTACAAGAAGACTGACTCTTCCTACTGTCAATGTTTTGAACCATTCCTCTGACTCTAGTTATAGATTCTGATGCTTCACTTCAGGTTTACTGTATCCCTTGGACCTTGTTATTGACGATGAAACACAGAAATTGCATCGGAATTAAATACATAAGGCACAATGCCGAATTAGGTACAAGAAGACTGACTTTTCCTACTGTCTATGTCTTGAACCATTCCTGTGATACTAGTTATAGATTCCGATACATCACTTCAGGTTTACTGTATCCCTTGGACCTTCTTATTGACGATGAAACACAGAAATTGCATCGGAATTAAATACAAATAGCACAATGCCGACATAAGTACAAGAAGACTGACTCTTCTTGCTGTGTATGCTTTGAACCATTCCTGTGACACTAGTTATAGATTCCGAAGCATCCCTTCAGGTTTACTGTATCCCTTGGACCTTCTTATTGACGTTGAAACACAGATATTGAATCGGAATTACATACAAAAGGCACAATGCCGACATAAGTACAAGAAGAGTGACTCTTCTTGCTGTGTATGTTTTGAACCATTCCTGTGACACTAGTTATAGATTCCGATGCTTCACTTCAGGTTTACTGTATCCCTCTGACATTCGTATTGACGACAAAATATAGAAATTGCATCGGAATTAAATAGAAAAGGCACAGTGCCGACTTAAGTACAAGAAGACTGACTCTTCCTACTGTCTATGCTTTGAACCATTCCTGTAACACTAGTTATAAAGTCCGATGCTTCACTTTATGTTTACTGTATCCCTCTGACCTTATTGACGATGAAACACCGAAATTGCATCGTAATTAAATACAAAAGGCACAATGCCGACTTACGTACAATAAGACAGACTCTTCTTACTGTCTATGCTTTGAATCTTTTCTGTGACACTAGTTATAGATTCCGATGCTTCACTTCAGGTTTACTGTATCACTTGGACCTTCTTATTGACGACGAAACACAGAAATTGTATTGGAATTAAAAACAAAAGGCACAATGGCGACTTAAGTACAAGAATGCTGACTCTTCCTACTGTCTATATTTTAACCATTCCTATGACACTAGTTATAGATTCCGATGCTTCACTTCAGGTTTACTGATTGCCTCTGACCATCTTATAGACGATGAAACACAGAAACTGCATCGGAATTAAATACAAAATGCACAATGCCGACTCAAATGCAAGATGACTGGCTCTTCTTACTCTCTATGTTTTGAACCTTTCCTGAGAACCCGGTTTTAGATTCCGGTGCTTCACTTCAGGTTTACTGTATCCCTCTGACCTTCTTATTGACGACGAAACACAGAAATTGCATCGGAATTAAATAGAAAATGCACAATGCCGACTTAAGTACAAGAAGACTGACTCTTCTTACTGACTATGATTTGAACATTTCCTGTGAGACAAGTTTTAGATTCCGATGCTTCACTATGCGTTTAAGGTATCCCTTGGACCTTCTTTTTGACGATGAAACACATAAATTGCATCGGAATTAAATACAAAAGGCACAATGCCGACTTAAGTACAAGAAGACTGACTCCTCTTACTGTCTATGCCTTGAACCATTCCTGTGACACTAGTTATAGATTCCGATGCTTCACTTCAGGTTTACTGTATCCCTCTGACCTTCGTATTGACGATGAAACACCGAAATTGCATCGGAATTTAATAGAAAAGGCACAATGCCGACTTAAGTACAAGAATACTGACTCATTCCTAGTGTCTATGTTTTGAACCATTCCTGTGACACTAGTTATAGATTCCGATGCTTCACTTCGGATTTACTGTATCCCTCTGACCTTATTGACGATGAAACACCGAAATTGCATCGTAATTAAATACAAAAGGCACAATGCCGACTTACGTACAATAAGACAGACTCTTCTTACTGTCTATGATTTGAATCTTTTCTGTGACACTAGTTATAGATTCCGATGCTTCACTTCAGGTTTACTGTATCCCTTGGACCTTGTTAATGACGATGAAACACAGAAATAGCATCGGAATTAAATACAAAATGCACAATGTCGACTTAAGTACTGGAAGACTGACTCTTCTTACTGACTATGTTGCGAACATTTCCTGTGAGAGCAGTTTTAGATTCCGATGCTTCACTGTATGTTTAGTGTATCCCTTGGACCTTCTTATTGACGATGAAACACAGAAATAGCATCGGAATTAAATACAAAAGGCACAATGCCGACTTAAGGACAAGAAGACCGACTCTTCTTACTGTCTATGTTTTGAACCATTCCTGTGACACTAGTTATAGATTGCGATGCTTCACTTCAGGTTTACTGTATCCCTTGGACCTTGTTATTGACGGTGAAACACAGAAATTGCATCGGAATTAAATACATAAGGCACAATGCCGACTTAAGTACAAGAAGACTGACTCTTGCTACTGTCTATGTTTTGAAACATTCCTGTGACACTAGTTATAGATTCCGATGCATCACTTCAGGTTTACTGTATCCCTTGGACCTTCTTATTGACGATGAAACACAGAAATTGCATCGGAATTAAATACAAAAGGCACAATGCCGACTTAAGTACAAGAAGACTGACTCTTCTTCCTGTGTATGTTTTGAACCATTCCTGTGACACTAGTTATAGATTCCGATGCTTCACTTCAGGTTTAGTGTATCCCTCTGACCTTCTTATTGGCGACGAAACACAGAAATAGCATCGGAATTAAATAGAACAGGCACAATGCCGACATAAGTACAAGAAGACTGACTCTTACCACTGTCAATGTTTTGAACCATTCCTTTGACTCTAGTTATAGATTCCGATGCTTCACTTTAGGTTTACTGTATCCCTTGGATCTTGTTATTGACGATGAAACACAGAAATTGCATCGGAATTAAATACATAATGCACAGTGCCGACTTAAGGGCAAGAAGACTGACTCTTCCTACTGTCTATGTTTTGAACCATTCCTGTGACACTAGTTATTGATTCCGATGCATCACTTCAGGTATACTGTCTCCCTTCGACCTTCTTATTGACGATGAAACACAGAAATTGCATCGGAATTAAATACAAAAGGCACAATGCCGACTTAAGTACAAGAAGACTGACTCTTCTTGCTGTGTATGCTTTGAACCATTCCTGTGACACTAGTTATAGATTCCGGTCCTTCACTTCAGGTTTACTGTATCCCTTAGACCTTCTTATTGACGATGAAACACAGAAATTGCATCGGAATTAAATACAAAATGCACAATGCCGATTTAAGTACAAGAAGACTGACTCTTCCTACTGTCTATGTTTTGAACCATTCCTGTAACACTAGTTATAGATTCCGAAGCATCACTTCTGGTTTACTGTATCCCTTGGACCTTCTTATTGACGATGAAACACAGAAATTGCATCGGAGTTAAATACAAAAGGCAAAATGCCGACTTAAGTACAAGAAGACTGACTCTTCTTGCTGTGTATGCTTTGAACCATTCCTGTGACACTAGTTATAGATTCCGATGCTTCACTTCAGGTTTCTTGTATCCCTCTGTCATTCTTATTGACGACAAAATATAGAAATAGCATCGGAATTAAATAGAAAAGGCACAATGCCGACTTAAGTACAAGAAGACTGACTCTTCCTACTGTCTATGCTTTGAACCTTTTCTTTGACACTTGTTATAGATTCCGATGCTTCACTTCAGGTTTACTGTATCCCTCTGACCTTCTTATTGACGATGAAACACAGAAATTGCATCGGAATTAAATACAAAAGGCACAGTGCCGACTGAAATACAAGATGACTGGCTCTTCTTACTCATTATGTTTTGAACCTATCCTGAGAACCCGGTTTTAGATTCCGGTGCTTCACTTAAGGTTTACTGTATCCCTTTGACCTTCTTATTGACGACGAAACACAGAAATTGCATCGGAATTAAATAGAAAAGGCACAATGCCGACTTAAGTACAAGAAGACTGACTCACCTTACTGACTATGATTTGAACATTTCCTGTGAGACCAGTGTTAGATTCCGATGCTTCACCAAGCGTTTACTGTATCCCATGGACCTTCTTTTTGACGATGAAACACATAAATTGCATCGGAATTAAATACAAAATGCACAATGCCGACTTGAGTACAAGAAGACTGACTCCTCTTACTGTCTATGTTTTGAACCATTCCTGTGACACTAGATATAGATTCCGATTATTCACTTCTGGGTTACTGTAACCCTTGGACCTTCTTATTGACGATGAAACACAGAAATTGCATCGGAATTAAATACAAAAGGCACAATGCCTTCTTAAGTACAAGAAGACTGACTCTTCCTACTGTCTATGTTTGAACCATTCCTGTGACACTAGTTATAGATTCCGATGCATCACTTCAGGTTTACTGTATCCCTTGGACCTTCTAATTGACGATGAAACTCAGAAATTGCATCGGAATTAAATAGAAAAGGCACAATGCCGACTTAAGTACAAGAAGACTGACTCTTCCTACTGTCTATGCTTCGAACCATTCCTGTGACACTAGTTATAGATTCCGATGCTTCACTTCAGGTTTACTGTATCCCTCTGAACTTCTTATTAAAGATTAAACATAGAAATTGCATCGGCATTAAATACAAAAGGCACAATGCCGACTTAAGTACAAGAAGACAGACTCTTCTTACTGTCTATGCTTTGAACCTTTTCTGTGACACTAGTTATAGATTCCGATGCTTCACTTCAGGTTAACTGAATCCCTTGGACCTTCTTATTGACGACGAAACACAGAAATTGCATCGGAATTAAATACAAAAGGCACAATGCCGACTTAAGTACAAGAAGACTGACTCATCCTAGTGTCTATGTTTTTGAACCATTCCTGTGACACTACTTATAGATTCCGATGCTATACTTCAGGTATACTGTATCCCCCTGACATTCCTATTGACGATGAAACACACAAATTGCATCGGAATTAAATAGAAAAGGCACAATGCCGACTTAAGTACAAGAAGACTGACTCTTCCTACTGTCTATGTTTTGAACCATTCCTCTCACTCTAGTTATAGATTCTGATGCTTCACTTCAGGTTTACTGTATCCCTTGAACCTTGTTATTGTCGATGAAACACAGAAATTGCATCGGAATTAAATACATAATGCACAATGCCGAATTAGGTACAAGAAGACTGACTCTTCCTACTGTCTATGTCTTAACCATTCCTGTGACACTAGTTACAGATTCCGATGCATCACTTCAGGTTTACTGTATCCCTTGGACCTCCTTATTGACGATGAAACACAGAAATTGCATCGGAATTACATAGAAAAGGCATAATGCCGACTTAAGTACAGGAAGACTGACTCTTCTTACAGTCTATGATTTGAACCATTCCTCTGACTCTAGTTATAGATTCTGATGCTTCACTTCAGGTTAACTGTATCCCTTGGACCTTGTTATTGACGATGAAACACAGAAATTGCATCTGAATTAAATACATAAGGCACAATGCCGAATTAGGTACAAGAAGACTGACTCTTCCTACTGTCTATGTCTTGAACCATTCCTGTGACACTAGTTATAGATTCCGATGGGTCACTTCAGGTTTACTGTATCCCTCTGACATTCTTATTGACGATGAAACACAGAAATTGCATAGGAATTACATAGAAAAGGCATAATGCCGACTTAAGTACAGGAAGACTGACTCTTCTTACAGTCTATGATTTGAACCATTCCTGTGACTCTAGTTATAGATTCCGGTGCTTCACTTCAGGTTTACTGTGTCCCTCTAACCTGATTGACGATGAAACACCGAAATTGCATCGTAATTAAATACAAAAGGCACAATGCCGACTTACGTACAAGAAGACAGACTCTTCTTACAGTCTATGCTTTGAATCTTTTCTGTGACACTAGTTATAGATTCCGATGCTTCACTTCAGGTTTACTGTATCCCTTGGACCTTCTTATTGACGACGAAACAAAGAGATTGCATCGGAATTAAATACAAAAGGAACAATGGCGACTTAAGTACAAGAAGACTGACTCTTCTTACTGACTGTGATTTGAACACTTCCTGTGAGACCAGTTTTAGTTTCCGATGCTTCACTATGCGTTTACTGTATCCTTTGGACCTTCTTTTTGACGATGAAACACATAAATTGCATCGGAATTAAATACAAAAGGCACAATGCCTACTTAAGTACAAGAAGACTGACTCCTCTTACTGTCTATGCTTTGAACCATTCCTGTGACACAAGATATAGATTCCGATTATTCAATTCAGGTATACTGTATCCCTCGGACCTTCATTTTGACGTTGAAACACAGAAATTGCATCGGAATTAAATACAAAAGGCACAATGCTTCTTAAGTACAAGAAGAATGACTCTTCCTAGTGTCTATGTTTGAACCATTCCTGTGACACTAGTTACTGATTCCGATGCATCACTTCAGGTTTACTGTATCCCTTGGACCTTCTTATTGACGATGAAACACAGAAATTGCATCGTAATTAAATAGAAAAGGCACAATGCCGACTTAAGTACAAGAAGACTGACTCTTCCTACTGTCTATGATTTGAACCATTCCTGTGACACTAGTTATAGATTCCGATGCTTCACTTCAGGTTTACTGTATCCCTCTGACCTTCTTATTGACGATGAAACACAGAAATTGCATCGGAATTAAATACAAAAGGCACAATGCCGACTTAAGTACAAGAAGACAGATTCATCTTACTGTCTATGCTTTGAACCTTTTCGGTGACACTAGTTATAGATTCCGATGCTTCACTTCAGGTTTACTGTATCCCTTAGACCTTCTTATTGACGACGAAACACAGAAATTGCATCGGAATTTAATAGAAAAGGCACAATGCCGACTTAAGTACAAGAATACTGACTCTTCCTAGTGTCTATGTTTTGAACCATTCCTGTGACACTAGTTATAGATTCCGATGCTTCACTTCTGGTTTACTGTATTCCGCAGACATTCCAATTGACGATGAAACACACAAATTGCATCGGAATTAAATAGAAAAGGCACAATGCCGACTTAAGTACAAGAAGACTGACTCTTCTTACAGTCTATGTTTTGAACCATTCCTATAAAACTAGTTATAGATTCCGATGCTTCACTTCGAATTTACTGTATCCCTCTGACCCTCTTATTGACGATGAAACACAGTAACTGCATCGGAATTAAGTTCAAAAGGCACAATGCCGACTTAAGTACGAGAAGACTGACTCTTCTTACTGTCTATGTTTGAACCATTCCTGTGACACTAGTTATAGATTCCGATGCTTCACTTCAGGTTTACTGTATCCCTTGGACCTTGTTATTGACGATGAAACACAGAAATTGCATCGGAATTAAATACAAAATGCACAATGCCGACTTAAGTACAGGAAGACTGACTCTTCTTACTGACTATGTTGTGAACATTTCCTGTGAGACCAGTTTTAGATTCCGATGCTTCACTATATGTTTACTGTATCCCTTGGACCTTCTTATTAACGATGAAACACAGAAATTGCATCGGAATTAAATACAAAAGGCACATTGCCGACTTAAGTACAAGAAGACTGACTCTTCCTACTGTCTATGCTTTGAACCATTCCTGTGACACCAGTTATAGATTCCGATGCTTCATTTCAGGTTCACTGTATCCCTCTGACCTTGTTATTGACGATGAAACACAGAAATTGCATCGGCATTAAATACAAAAGGCACAATGCCGACTCAAATACAAGATGACTGGCTCTTCTTACTCTCTAGGTTTTGAACTTTTCCTGTGAGACCGGTTTTAGATTCCGATGCTTCACTTCAAGTTTACTGTATCCCATTGACCTTCTTACAGACGACGAAACACAGAAATTGCATCGGAATTAAATAGAAAAGGCACAATGCCGACTTAAGAATAAGAAGACCGACTCTTCTTACTGACTATGATTTGAACATTTCCTGTGTGACCAGTTTCAGATTCGGATGCTTCACTTTATGTTTAGTGTATCCCTTGGACCTTCTTATTGACGCTGAAACACAGAAATTGCATCGGAATGAAATAGAAAAGGCACAATGCCGACTTAAGGACAAGAAGACTGACTCTTCTTACTGTCTATGATTTGAACCAATCCTGTGACACTAGTTATAGATTCCGATGCTTCACTTCAGGTTTACTGTTTCGCTTGGACCTTCTTATTGACGATGAAACACAGAAATTGCATCGGAATTAAATAGAAAAGTCACAATGTCGACATAAGTACAAGAAGACTGACTCTTCCTAGTGTCTATGTTTTGAACCATTTCTGTGACACTAGTTATAGATTACGATGCTTCACTTCAGGTCTACTGTATCCCTCTGACATTCTTATTGACGATGAAACACAGAAATTGCATCGGAATTAAATAGATAAGGCACAATGCCGACTTAAGTACAAGAAGACTTACTCTTCCAACTGTCTATGATTTGAACCATTCCTTTGACACTAGTTATAGATTCCGATGCTTCACTTCAGGTTTACTGTATCCCTCTGACAATCCTATTGACGATGAAACACAGATATTGCATGGGAATTAAATACAAAAGGTACAATGACGACTTAAGTACAAGAGGACTGACTCTTCTTACTGTCTATGTTTTGAACCATTCCTGTGACACTAGTTATAGATTCCGATGCTTTACTTCACGTTTACTGTATCCCTTGGACCTTATTATTGACGATGAAACACAGAATTTGCATCGGAATTAAATACAAATGGCACAATGCCGACTTAAGTACAAGAAGACTGACTCTTCTTACTGTCTATGTTTGAGCAATTCCTGTGACACTAGTTATAGATTCCGATGCTTCACTTCAATTTTACTGTATCCCTTGGACCTTCTTATCGACGATGAAACACAGAAATTGCATCGGAATTAAATACAAAAGTCACAATGCTGACTTAAGTACAAGAAGACTGACTCTTCTTACTGTCTATGTTTTGAACCATTCTTGTGACACTAGTTATAGATTCCGGTGCTTCAATTGAGGTTTACTGTATCCCATGGACCTTCGTATTGACGATGAAACACTTAAATTGCATCGGAATTAAATAGAAAATGCACAATGCCGACTTAAGTACAAGAAGACTGACTCTTCCTACCGTCTATGCTTTGAACCATTCCTGTGACAGTAGTTATAGATTCCGATGCTTCACTTCAGGTTTACTGTATCCCACTGACCTTCTTATTGACGATGAAACACAGAAATTGCATCGGAATTAAATACAGAAGGCATAATGCCGACTTAAGTACAAGAAGACAGACACTTCTTACTGTCTATGCTTGGAACCTTTTCGGTGACACTAGGTATGGATTCCGATGCTTCACTTCAGGTTTACTGTATCCCTTGGACCTTCTTATTGACGACGAAACACAGAAATTGCATCGGAATTAAATAGAAAAGGCACAATGCCGACTTAAGTACAAGAAGACTGACTCTTCCTAGTGTCTATGTTTTGAACCATTCCTCTGACACTAGTTATAGATTCCGATGCTTCAGTTCAGGTTTACTGTATCCCTCTGACCTTCTTATTGACGATGAAACACAGAAATTGCATCGGAATTAAATACAAAAGGCACAATGCCAACTTAAGAACAAGAAGACAGATTCATCTTACTGTCTATGTTTTGAACCATTCCTATAAAACTAGTTATAGATTCCGATGCTTCACTTCGAATTTACTGTATCCCTCTGACCCTCTTATTGACGATGAAACACAGTAATTGCATCGGAATTAAATACAAAAGGCACAAAACCGACATAAGTACAAGAAGACTGACTCTTCTTGCTGTGTATGCTTTGAACCAATCCTGTGACACTAGTTATAGATTCCGATGCTTCACTTCAGGTTTACTGTTTCGCTTGGACCTTCTTATTGACGATGAAACACAGAAATTGCATCGGAATTAAATAGAAAAGTCACAATGTCGACATAAGTACAAGAAGACTGACTCTTCCTAGTGTCTATGTTTTGAACCATTTCTGTGACACTAGTTATAGATTACGATGCTTCACTTCAGGTCTACTGTATCCCTCTGACATTCTTATTGACGATGAAACACAGAAATTGCATCGGAATTAAATAGATAAGGCACAATGCCGACTTAAGTACAAGAAGACTTACTCTTCCAACTGTCTATGATTTGAACCATTCCTTTGACACTAGTTATAGATTCCGATGCTTCACTTCAGGTTTACTGTATCCCTCTGACAATCCTATTGACGATGAAACACAGATATTGCATGGGAATTAAATACAAAAGGTACAATGACGACTTAAGTACAAGAGGACTGACTCTTCTTACTGTCTATGTTTTGAACCATTCCTGTGACACTAGTTATAGATTCCGATGCTTTACTTCACGTTTACTGTATCCCTTGGACCTTATTATTGACGATGAAACACAGAATTTGCATCGCAATTAAATACAAATGGCACAATGCCGACTTAAGTACAAGAAGACTGACTCTTCTTACTGTCTATGTTTGAGCAATTCCTGTGACACTAGTTATAGATTCCGATGCTTCACTTCAATTTTACTGTATCCCTTGGACCTTCTTATCGACGATGAAACACAGAAATTGCATCGGAATTAAATACAAAAGTCACAATGCTGACTTAAGTACAAGAAGACTGACTCTTCTTACTGTCTATGTTTTGAACCATTCTTGTGACACTAGTTATAGATTCCGGTGCTTCAATTGAGGTTTACTGTATCCCATGGACCTTCTTATTGACGATGAAACACAGAAATTGCATCGGAATTAAATACAGAAGGCATAATGCCGACTTAAGTACAAGAAGACAGACACTTCTTACTGTCTATGCTTGGAACCTTTTCGGTGACACTAGGTATGGATTCCGATGCTTCACTTCAGGTTTACTGTATCCCTTGGACCTTCTTATTGACGACGAAACACAGAAATTGCATCGGAATTAAATAGAAAAGGCACAATGCCGACTTAAGTACGAGAAGACTGACTCTTCTTACTGTCTATGTTTGAACCATTCCTGTGACACTAGTTATAGATTCCGATGCTTCACTTCAATTTTACTGTATCCCTTGGACCTTCTTATCGACGATGAAACACAGAAATTGCATCGGAATTAAATACAAAAGGCACAAAACCGACATAAGTACAAGAAGACTGACTCTTCTTGCTGTGTATGCTTTGAACCATTCCTGTGACACTAGTTATAGATTCCGATGGGTCACTTCAGGTTTACTGTATCCCTCTGACATTCTTATTGACGATGAAACACAGAAATTGCATCGGAATTACATAGAAAAGGCATAATGCCGACTTAAGTACAGGAAGACTGACTCTTCTTACAGTCTATGATTTGAACCATTCCTGTGTCTCTAGTTATAGATTCCGGTGCTTCACTTCAGGTTTACTGTATCCCTCTAACCTGATTGACGATGAAACACCGAAATTGCATCGTAATTAAATACAAAAGGCACAATGCCGACTTACGTACAAGAAGACAGACTCTTCTTACTGTCTATGCTTTGAATCTTTTCTGTGACACTAGTTATAGATTCCGATGCTTCACTTCAGGTTTACTGTATCCCTTGGACCTTCTTATTGACGACGAAACAAAGAGATTGCATCGGAATTAAATACAAAAGGCACAATGGCGACTTAAGTACAAGAAGACTGACTCTTCTTACTGACTGTGATTTGAACACTTCCTGTGAGACCAGTTTTAGATTCCGATGCTTCACTATGCGTTTACTGTATCCCTTGGACCTTCTTTTTGACGATGAAACACATAAATTGCATCGGAATTAAATACAAAAGGCACAATGCCGACTGAAGTACAAGAAGACTGACTCCTCTTACTGTCTATGCTTTGAACCATTCCTGTGACACAAGATATAGATTCCGATTATTCAATTCAGGTATACTGTATCCCTTGGACCTTCATTTTGACGTTGAAACACAGAAATTGCATCGGAATTAAATACAAAAGGCACAATGCCTTCTTAAGTACAAGAAGAATGACTCTTCCTAGTGTCTATGTTTGAACCATTCCTGTGACACTAGTTACTGATTCCGATGCATCACTTCAGGTTTACTGTATCCCTTGGACCTTCTTATTGACGATGAAACACAGAAATTGCATCGTAATTAAATAGAAAAGGCACAATGCCGACTTAAGTAAAAGAAGACTGACTCTTCCTACTGTCTATGATTTGAACCATTCCTGTGACACCAGTTATAGATTCCGATGCTTCACTTCAGGTTTACTGTATCCCTCTGACCTTCTTATTGACGATGAAACACAGAAATTGCATCGGAATTAAATACAAAAGGCACAATGCCGACTTAAGTACAAGAAGACAGATTCATCTTACTGTCTATGTTTTGAACCTTTTCGGTGACACTAGTTATAGATTCCGATGCTTCACTTCAGGTTTACTGTATCCCTTAGACCTTCTTATTGACGACGAAACACAGAAATTGCATCGGAATTTAATAGAAAAGGCACAATGCCGACTTAAGTACAAGAATACTGACTCTTCCTAGTGTCTATGTTTTGAACCATTCCTGTGACACTAGTTATAGATTCCGATGCTTCACTTCAGGTTTACTGTATTCCGCAGACATTCCTATTGACGATGAAACACACAAATTGCATCGGAATTAAATAGAAAAGGCACAATGCCGACTTAAGTACAAGAAGACTGACTCTTCTTACAGTCTATGTTTTGAACCATTCCTATAAAACTAGTTATAGATTCCGATGCTTCACTTCGAATTTACTGTATCCCTCTGACCCTCTTATTGACGATGAAACACAGTAACTGCATCGGATTTAAGTTCAAAAGGCACAATGCCGACTTAAGTACGAGATGACTGACTCTTCTTACTGTCTATGTTTGAACCATTCCTGTGACACTAGTTATAGATTCCGATGCTTCACTTCAGGTTTACTGTATCCCTTGGACCTTGTTATTGACGATGAAACACAGAAATTGCATCGGAATTAAATACAAAATGCACAATGCTGACTTAAGTACAGGAAGACTGACTCTTCTTACTGACTATGTTGTGAACATTTCCTGTGAGACCAGTTTTAGATTCCGATGCTTCACTATATGTTTACTGTATCCCTTGGACCTTCTTATTAACGATGAAACACAGATATTGCATCGGAATTAAAAACAAAAGGCACATTGCCGACTTAAGTACAAGAAGACTGACTCTCCCTACTGTCTATGCTTTGAACCATTCCTGTGACACCAGTTATAGATTCCGATGCTTCATTTCCGGTTCACTGTATTCCTCTGACCTTGTTATTGACGATGAAACACAGAAATTGCATCGGCATTAAATACAAAAGGCACAATGCCGACTCAAATACAAGATGACTGGCTCTTCTTACTCTCTAGGTTTTGAACTTTTCCTGTGAGACCGGTTTTAGATTCCGATGCTTCACTTCAAGTTTACTGTATCCCATTCACCTTCTTACAGACGACGAAACACAGAAATTGCATCGGAATTAAATAGAAAAGGCACAATGCCGTCTTAAGAATAAGAAGACCGACTCTTCTTACTATGATTTGAACATTTCCTGTGTGACCAGTTTCAGATTCGGATGCTTCACTTTATGTTTAGTGTATCCCTTGGACCTTCTTATTGACGCTGAAACACAGAAATTGCATCGGAATGAAATAGAAAAGGCACAATGCCGACTTAAGGACAAGAAGACTGACTCTTCTTACTGTCTATGATTTGAACCAATCCTGTGACACTAGTTATAGATTCCGATGCTTCACTTCAGGTTTACTGTTTCGCTTGGACCTTCTTATTGACGATGAAACACAGAAATTGCATCGGAATTAAATAGAAAAGTCACAATGTCGACATAAGTACAAGAAGACTGACTCTTCCTAGTGTCTATGTTTTGAACCATTTCTGTGACACTAGTTATAGATTACGATGCTTCACTTCAGGTCTACTGTATCCCTCTGACATTCTTATTGACGATGAAACACAGAAATTGCATCGGAATTAAATAGATAAGGCACAATGCCGACTTAAGTACAAGAAGACTTACTTCTCCAACTGTCTATGATTTGAACCATTCCTGTGACACTAGTTACAGATTCCGAAGCTTCACTTCAGGTTTACTGTATCCCTCTGACAATCCTATTGACGATGAAACACAGATATTGCATGGGAATTAAATACAAAAGGTACAATGACGACTTAAGTACAAGAAGACTGACTCTTCTTACTGTCTATGTTTTGAACCATTCCTGTGACACTAGTTATAGATTCCGATGCTTTACTTCACGTTTACTGTATCCCTTCGACCTTCTTATTGACGATGAAACACAGAATTTGCATCGGAATTAAATACAAATGGCACAATGCCGACTTAAGTACAAGAAGACTGACTCTTCTTACTGTCTATGTTTGAGCAATTCCTGTGACACTAGTTATTGATTCCGATGCTTCACTTCAATTTTACTGTATCCCTTGGACCTTCTTATCGACGATGAAACACAGAAATTGCATCGGAATTAAATACAAAAGGCATAATGCCAGCTTAAGTTCAAGAAGACAGACACTTCTTACTGTCTATGCTTGGAACCTTTTCTGTGACACTAGGTATGGATTCCGATGCTTCACTTCAGGTTTACTGTATCCCTTGGACCTTCTTATTGACGACGAAACACAGAAATTGCATCGGAATTAAATACAAAAGGCATAATGCCGACTTAAGTACAAGAAGACAGACTCTTCTTACTGTCTACGTTTTGAACCATTCTTGTGACACTAGTTATAGATTCCGGTGCTTCAATTGAGGTTTATTGTATCCCATGGACCTTCGTATTGACGATGAAACACTGAAATTGCATCGGAATTAAATAGAAAATGCACAAAGCCGACTTAAGTACAAGAAGACTGACTCTTCCTACCGTCTATTCTTTGAACCATTCCTGTGACAGTAGTTATAGATTCCGATGCTTCACTTCAGGTTTACTGTATCCCACTGACCTTCTTATTGACGATGAAACACAGAAATTGCATCGGAATTAAATACAAAAGGCATAATGCCGACTTAAGTACAAGAAGTCAGACACTTCTTACTGTCTATGCTTCGAACCTTTTCTGTGACACTAGGTATGGATTCCGATGCTTCACTTCAGGTTTACTGTATCCCTTGGACCTTCTTATTGACGACGAAACACAGAAATTGCATCGGAATTAAATAGAAAAGGCACAATGCCGACTTAAGTACGAGAAGACTGACTCTTCTTACTGTCTATGTTTGAACCATTCCTGTGACACTAGTTATAGATTCCGATGCTTCACTTCAATTTTACTGTATCCCTTGGACCTTCTTATCGACGATGAAACACAGAAATTGCATCGGAATTAAATACAAAAGTCACAATGCCTTCTTAAGAACAAGAAGAATGACTCTTCCTAGTGTCTATGATTGAACCATTCCTGTGACACTAGTTACTGATTCCGATGCATCACTTCAGGTTTACTGTATCCCATGGACCTTCTTATTGACGATGAAACACAGAAATTGCATCGTAATTAAATAGAAAAGTCACAATGCCGACTTAAGTACGAGAAGACTGACTCTTCCTACTGTCTATGATTTGAACCATTCCTGTGACACTAGTTATAGATTGCGATGCTTCACTTCAGGTTTACTGTATCCCTCTGACCTTCTTATTGACGATGAAACACAGAAATTGCATCGGAATTAAATACAAAAGGCACAATGCCGACTTAAGTACAAGAAGACTGACTCTTCTTACTGACTATGCTTTGAACCTTTTCGGTGACACTAGTTATAGATTCCGATGCTTCACTTCAGGTTTACTGTATCCCTTAGACCTTCTTATTGACGACGAAACACAGAAATTGCATCGGAATTTAATAGAAAAATCACAATGCCGACTTAAGTACAAGAATACTGACTCTTCCTAGTGTCTATGTTTTGAACCATTCCTGTGACACTAGTTATAGGTTCCGATGCTTCACTTCAGGTTTACTGTATTCCGTAGACACTCCTATTGACGATGAAACACACAAATTGCATCGGAATTAAATAGAAAAGGCACAATGCCGACTTAAGTACAAGAAGACTGACTCTTCTTACAGTCTATGTTTTGAACCATTCCTATAAAACTAGTTATAGATTCCGATGCTTCACTTCGATTTTACTGTATCCCTCTGACCCTCTTATTGACGATGAAACACAGTAATTGCATCGGAATTAAGTTCAAAAGGCACAATGCCGACTTAAGTACGAGAAGACTGACTCTTCTTACTGTCTATGTTTGAACCATTCCTGTGACACTAGTTATAGATTCCGATGCTTCACTTCAGGTTTACTGTATCCCTTGGACCTTGCTATTGACGATGAAACACAGAAATTGCATCGGAATTAAATACAAAATGCACAATGCCGACTTAAGTACAGGAAGACTGACTCTTCTTACTGACTATGTTGTGAACATTTCCTGTGAGACCAGTTTTAGATTCCGATGCTTCACTATATGTTTACTGTATCCCTTGGACCTTCTTATTAACGATGAAACACAGAAATTGCATCGGAATTAAATACAAAAGGCACATTGCCGACTTAAGTACAAGAAGACTGACTCTTCCTACTGTCTATGCTTCGAACCATTCCTGTGACACCAGTTATAGATTCCGATGCTTCATTTCAGGTTCACTGTATCCCTCTGACCTTGTTATTGACGATGAAACACAGAAATTGCATCGGCATTAAATACAAAAGGCACAATGCCGACTCAAATACAAGATGACTGGCTCTTCTTACTCTCTAGGCTTTGAACTTTTCCTGTGAGACTGGTTTTAGATTCCGATGCTTCACTTCAAGTTTACTGTATCCCATTGACCTTCTTACAGACGACGAAACACAGAAATTGCATCGGAATTAAATAGAAAAGGCACAATGCCGACTTAAGAATAAGAAGACCGACTCTTCTTACTGACTATGATTTGAACATTTCCTGTGTGACCAGTTTCAGATTCGGATGCTTCACTTTATGTTTAGTGTATCCCTTGGACCTTCTTATTGACGCTGAAACACAGAAATTGCATCGGAATGAAATAGAAAAGGCACAATGCCGACTTAAGGACAAGAAGACTGACTCTTCTTACTGTCTATGATTTGAACCAATCCTGTGACACTAGTTACAGATTCCGATGCTTCACTTCAGGTTTACTGTTTCGCTTGGACCTTCTTATTGACGATGAAACACAGAAATTGCATCGGAATTAAATAGAAAAGTCACAATGTCGACATAAGTACAAGAAGACTGACTCTTATTACTGTCTATGTTTTGAACCATTTCTGTGACACTAGTTATAGATTCCGTTGCATCACTTCAGGTTTACTGTATCCCTTTTACCTTCTTATTGACGATGAAACACAGGCATTGGATAGGAATTAAATACAAAAGGCACAATGCTGACATAAGTAAAAGAAGACTGACTCTTCTTGCTGTGTATGTTTTGAACCATTCCTGTGACAGAACTTATAGATTCCGATGCTTCACTTCAGGTTTACTGTATCCCCCTGACATTCTTATTAACTACAAAATACAGAAATTGCATCGGAATTATATAGAAAAGGCACAATGCCGGCTTAGGTACAAGAAGACTGACTCTTCCTAGTGTCTATGTTTTGAACCATTCCTGTGACACTAGTTATAGATTCCGATGCTTCACTTCAGGTTTACTGTATCCCTCTGACAATCCTATTGACGATGAAACACAGATATTGCATGGGAATTAAATACAAAAGGTACAATGTCGACTTAAGTACAAGAAGACTGACTCTTCTTACTGTCTATGTTTTGAACCATTCCTGTGACACTAGTTATAGATTCCGATGCTTTACTTCACGTTTACTGTATCCCTTGGACCTTCTTATTGACGATGAAACACAGAATTTGCATCGGAATTAAATACAAATGGCACAATGCCGACTTAAGTACAAGAAGACTGACTCTTCTTACTGTCTATGTTTGAGCAATTCCTGTAACAATAGTTATAGATTCCGATGCTTCACTTCAATTTTACTGTATCCCTTGGACCTTCTTATCGACGATGAAACACAGAAATTGCATCGGAATTAAATACAAAAGTCACAATGCTGACTTAAGTACAAGAAGACTGACTCTTCTTTCTGTCTATGTTTTGAACCATTCTTGTGACACTAGTTTTAGATTCCGGTGCTTCAATTGAGGTTTACTGTATCCCATGGACCTTCGTATTGACGATGAAACACTGAAATTGCATCGGAATTAAATAGAAAATGCACAATGCCGACTTAAGTACAAGAAGACTGACTCTTCCTACCGTCTATGCTTTGAACCATTCCTGTGACAGTAGTTATAGATTCCGATGCTTCACTTCAGGTTTACTGAATCCCACTGACCTTCTTATTGACGATGAAACACAGAAATTGCATCGGAATTAAATACAAAAGGCATAATGCCGACTTAAGTACAAGAAGACAGACACTTCTTACTGTCTATGCTTGGAACCTTTTCTGTGACACTAGGTATGGATTCCGATGCTTCACTTCAGGTTTACTGTATCCCTTGGACCTTCTTATTGACGACGAAACACAGAAATTGCATCGGAATTAAATAGAAAAGGCACAATGCCGACTTAAGTACAAGAAGACTGACTCTTCCTAGTGTCTATGTTTTGAACCATTCCTCTGACACTAGTTATAGAATCCGATGCTTCACATCAGGTTTACTGTATCCCGCTGACATTCTTATTGACGATGAAACACACAAATTGCATCGGAATAAAATAGAAAAGGCACAATGCCGACTTAAGTACAAGAAGACTGACTCTTCTTACAGTCTATGTTTTAAACCATTCCTGTAACACTAGTTATAGAATCCGATGCTTCACTTCATACTTACTGTATCCCTCTGACATTCTTGTTGACGATGAAACACAGAAATTGCATCGGAATTAAATACAAAATGCACAATGCCGACTTAAGTACAGGAAGACTGACTCTTCTTACTGACTATGTTGTGAACATTTCCTGTGAGACCAGTTTTAGATTCCGATGCTTCACTATATGTTTACTGTATCCCTTGGACCTTCTTATTAACGATGAAACATAGAAATTGCATCGGAATTAAATACAATAGGCACAATGCCGACTTAAGTACAAGAAGACTGACTCTTCCTACTGTCTATGCTTTGAACCATTCCTGTGACACCAGTTATAGATTCCGATGCTTCATTTCAGGTTCACTGTATCCCTCTGACCTTGTTATTGACGATGAAACACAGAAACTGCATCGGCATTAAATACAAAAGGCACAATGCCGACTCAAATACAAGATGACTGGCTCTTCTTACTCTCTAGGTTTTGAACTTTTCCTGTGAGACCGGTTTTAAATTCCGATGCTTCACTTCCAGTTTACTGTATCCCATTGACCTTCTTACAGACGACGAAACACAGAAATTGCATCGGAATTAAATAGAAAAGGCACAATGCCGACTTAAGAATAAGAAGACCGACTCTTCTTACTGACTATGATTTGAACATTTCCTGTGTGACCAGTTTCAGATTCGAATGCTTCACTTTATGTTTAGTGTATCCCCTTGGACCTTCTTATTGACGCTGAAACAGAGAAATTGCATCGGAATGAAATAGAAAAGGCACAATGCCGACTTAAGGACAAGAAGACTGACTCTTCTTACTGTCTATGTTTTGAACCAATCCTGTGACACTAGTTATAGATTCCGATGCTTCACTTCAGGTTTACTGTTTCGCTTGGACCTTCTTATTGACGATGAAACACAGAAATTGCATCGGAATTAAATAGATAAGTCACAATGTCGACATAAGTACAAGAAGACTGACTCTTCCTACTGTCTATGCTTTGAACCATTCCTGTGACACTATTTATAGATTCCGATGCATCACTTCAGGTTTACTGTATCCCTCTGACCTTCTTAATTACGATGAAACACAGAAATTGCATTGGAATTAAATACAAAAGGCACAATGCCGACTTAAGTACATGAAGACTGACTCTTCTTACTGTCTATGATTTGAACCTTTTCTGTGACACTAGTTATAGATTCTGATGCTTCACTTCAGGTTTAGTGTATCCCTCTGACCTTCCTCTTGACGATGAAACACAGTAATTGCTTCGGATTTTAATACAAAAGGCATAATGCGGACGTACGTACAAGAAGACTGACTCTTCTTATTGTCTATGTTTTGAACCATTCCTGTGACACTAGATATAGATTCCGATGCTTCACTTCAGGTTTACTGTATCCCTTGGACCTCCTTATTGACGATGAAACACAGACTTTGCATCGGAATTAAATACAAAAGGCACAATGCCGACTTAAGTACAAGAAGACAGACTCATCTTACTGTCTATGCTTTGAACCTTTTCGGTGACACTAGTTATAGATTCCGATGCTTCACTTCAGGTTTACTGTATCCCTTAGACCTTCTTATTGACGACGAAACACAGAAATTGCATCGGAATTGAATAGAAAAGGCACAATGCCGACTTAAGTACAAGAAGAGTGACTCTTCTTACAGTCTATGTTTTGAACCATTCCTATAAAACTAGTTATAGATTCCGATGCTTCACTTCGAATTTACTGTATCCCTCTGACCCTCTTATTGACGATGAAACACACTAATTGCATCGGAATTAAGTTCAAAAGGCACAATGTCGACTTAAGTACGAGAAGACTGACTCTTCTTATTGTCTATGTTTGAACCATTCCTGTGACACTAGTTATAGATTCCGATGCTTCACTTCAGGTTTACTGTATCCCTTGGACCTTGTTATTGACGATGAAACACAGAAATTGCAGCGGAATTAAATACAAAATGCACAATGCCGACTTAAGTACAGGAAGACTGACTCTTCTTACTGACTATGTTGTGAACATTTCCTGTGAGACCAGTTGTAGATTCCGATGCTTCACTATATGTTTACTGTATCCCTTGGACCTTCTTATTAACGATGAAACACAGAAATTGCATCGGAATTAAATACAATAGGCACATTGCCGACTTAAGTACAAGAAGACTGACTCTTCCTACTGTCTATGCTTTGAACCATTCCTGTGACACCAGTTATAGATTCCGATGCTTCATTTCAGGTTCACTGTATCCCTCTGACCTTGTTATTGACGATGAAACACAGAAACTGCATCGGCATTAAATACAAAAGGCACAATGCCGACTCAAATACAAGATGACTGGCTCTTCTTACTCTCTAGGTTTTGAACTTTTCCTGTGAGACCGGTTTTAGATTCCGATGCTTCACTTCCAGTTCACTGTATCCCATTGACCTTCTTACAGACGACGAAACACAGAAATTGAATCGGAATTAAATAGAAAAGGCACAATGCCGACTTAAGAATAAGAAGACCGAATCTTCTTACTGACTATGATTTGAACATTTCCTGTGTGACCAGTTTCAGATTCGGATGCTTCACTTTATGTTTAGTGTATCCCTTGGACCTTCTTATTGACGCTGAAACACAGAAATTGCATCGGAATGAAATAGAAAAGGCACAATGCCGACTTAAGGACAAGAAGACTGACTCTTCTTACTGTCTATGTTTTGAACCAATCCTGTCACACTAGTTATAGATTCCGATGCTTCACTTCAGGTTTACTGTTTCGCTTGGACCTTCTTATTGACGATGAAACACAGAAATTGCATCGGAATTAAATAGATAAGTCACAATGTCGACATAAGTACAAGAAGACTGACTCTTCCTACTGTCTATGTTTTGAACCATTTCTGTGACACTAGTTATAGATTACGATGCTTCACTTCAGGTCTACTGTATCCCTCTGACATTCTTATTGACGATGAAACACAGAAATTGCATCGGAATTAAATAGATAAGGCACAATGCCGACCTAAGTACAAGAAGACTTACTCTTCCAACTGTCTATGATTTGAACCATTCCTGTGACACTAGTTATAGATTCCGATACTTCACTTCAGGTTTACTGTATCCCTCTGACAATCCTATTGACGATGAAACACAGATATTGCATGGGAATTAAATACAAAAGGTACAATGCCGACTTAAGTACAAGAAGACTGACTCTTCTTACTGTCTATGTTTTGAACCATTCCTGTGAGACTAGTTATAGATTCCGATGCTTTACTTCAGGTTTACTGTATCCCTTGGACCTTCTTATTGACGATGAAACACAGAATTTGCATCGGAATTAAATACAAATGGCACAATGCCAACATAAGTACAAGAAGACTGACTCTTCTTACTGTCTATGTTTGAGCAATTCCTGTGACACTAGTTATAGATTCCGATGCTTCACTTCAATTTTACTGTATCCCTTGGACCTTCTTATCGACGATGAAACACAGAAATTGCATCGGAATTAAATACAAAAGTCACAATGCTGACTTAAGTACAAGAAGACTGACTCTTCTTACTGTCTATGTTTTGAACCATTCTTGTGACACTAGTTATAGATTCCGGTGCTTCAATTGAGGTTTACTGTACCCCATGGACCTTCGTATTGACGATGAAACACTGAAATTGCATCGGAATTAAATAGAAAATGCACAATGCCGACTTAAGTACAAGAAGACTGACTCTTCCTACCGTCTATGCTTTGAACCATTCCTGTGACAGTAGTTATAGATTCCGATGCTTCACTTCAGGTTTACTGAATCCCACTGACCTTCTTATTGACGATGAAACACAGAAATTGCATCGGAATTAAATACAAAAGGCATAATGCCGACTTAAGTACAAGAAGACAGACACTTCTTACTGTCTATGCTTGGAACCTTTTCTGTGACACTAGGTATGGTTTCCGATGCTTCACTTCAGGTTTACTGTATCCCTTGGACCTTCTTATTGACGACGAAACACAGAAATTGCATCGGAATTAAATAGAAAAGGCACAATGCCGACTTAAGTACAAGAAGACTGACTCTTCCTAGTGTCTATGTTTTGAACCATTCCTCTGACACTAGTTATAGAATCCGATGCTTCACATCAGGTTTACTGTATCCCGCTGACATTCTTATTGACGATGAAACACACAAATTGCATCGGAATAAAATAGAAAAGGCACAATGCCGACTTAAGTACAAGAAGAATGACTCTTCTTACAGTCTATGTTTTAAACCATTCCTGTAACACTAGTTATAGAATCCGATGCTTCACTTCATACTTACTGTATCCCTCTGACATTCTTGTTGACGATGAAACACAGAAATTGCATCGGAATTAAATACAAAATGCACAATGCCGACTTAAGTACAGGAAGACTGACTCTTCTTACTGACTATGTTGTGAACATTTCCTGTGAGACCAGTTTTAGATTCCGATGCTTCACTATATGTTTACTGTATCCCTTGGACCTTCTTATTAACGATGAAACATAGAAATTGCATCGGAATTAAATACAATAGGCACAATGCCGACTTAAGTACAAGAAGACTGACTCTTCCTACTGTCTATGCTTTGAACCATTCCTGTGACACCAGTTATAGATTCCGATGCTTCATTTCAGGTTCACTGTATCCCTCTGACCTTGTTATTGACGATGAAACACAGAAACTGCATCGGCATTAAATACAAAAGGCACAATGCCGACTCAAATACAAGATGACTGGCTCTTCTTACTCTCTAGGTTTTGAACTTTTCCTGTGAGACCGGTTTTAGATTCCGATGCTTCACTTCCAGTTTACTGTATCCCATTGACCTTCTTACAGACGACGAAACACAGAAATTGCATCGGAATTAAATAGAAAAGGCACAATGCCGACTTAAGAATAAGAAGACCGACTCTTCTTACTGACTATGATTTGAACATTTCCTGTGTGACCAGTTTCAGATTCGAATGCTTCACTTTATGTTTAGTGTATCCCTTGGACCTTCTTATTGACGCTGAAACAGAGAAATTGCATCGGAATGAAATAGAAAAGGCACAATGCCGACTTAAGGACAAGAAGACTGACTCTTCTTACTGTCTATGTTTTGAACCAATCCTGTGACACTAGTTATAGATTCCGATGCTTCACTTCAGGTTTACTGTTTCGCTTGGACCTTCTTATTGACGATGAAACACAGAAATTGCATCGGAATTAAATAGATAAGTCACAATGTCGACATAAGTACAAGAAGACTGACTCTTCCTACTGTCTATGCTTTGAACCATTCCTGTGACACTATTTATAGATTCCGATGCATCACTTCAGGTTTACTGTATCCCTCTGACCTTCTTAATTACTATGAAACACAGAAATTGCATTGGAATTAAATACAAAAGGCACAATGCCGACTTAAGTACATGAAGACTGACTCTTCTTACTGTCTATGATTTGAACCTTTTCTGTGACACTAGTTATAGATTCTGATGCTTCACTTCAGGTTTAGTGTATCCCTCTGACCTTCCTCTTGACGATGAAACACAGTAATTGCTTCGGATTTTAATACAAAAGGCATAATGCGGACGTACGTACAAGAAGACTGACTCTTCTTATTGTCTATGTTTTGAACCATTCCTGTGACACTAGATATAGATTCCGATGCTTCACTTCAGGTTTACTGTATCCCTTGGACCTTCTTATTGACGATGAAACACAGACTTTGCATCGGAATTAAATACAAAAGGCACAATGCCGACTTAAGTACAAGAAGACAGACTCATCTTACTGTCTATGCTTTGAACCTTTTCGGTGACACTAGTTATAGATTCCGATGCTTCACTTCAGGTTTACTGTATCCCTTAGACCTTCTTATTGACGACGAAACACAGAAATTGCATCGGAATTGAATAGAAAAGGCACAATGCCGACTTAAGTACAAGAAGAGTGACTCTTCTTACAGTCTATGTTTTGAACCATTCCTATAAAACTAGTTATAGATTCCGATGCTTCACTTCGAATTTACTGTATCCCTCTGACCCTCTTATTGACGATGAAACACAGTAATTGCATCGGAATTAAGTTCAAAAGGCACAATGTCGACTTAAGTACGAGAAGACTGACTCTTCTTATTGTCTATGTTTGAACCATTCCAGTGACACTAGTTATAGATTCCGATGCTTCACTTCAGGTTTACTGTATCCCTTGGACCTTGTTATTGACGATGAAACACAGAAATTGCAGCGGAATTAAATACAAAATGCACAATGCCGACTTAAGTACAGGAAGACTGACTCTTCTTACTGACTATGTTGTGAACATTTCCTGTGAGACCAGTTGTAGATTCCGATGCTTCACTATATGTTTACTGTATCCCTTGGACCTTCTTATTAACGATGAAACACAGAAATTGCATCGGAATTAAATACAATAGGCACATTGCCGACTTAAGTACAAGAAGACTGACTCTTCCTACTGTCTATGCTTTGAACCATTCCTGTGACACCAGTTATAGATTCCGATGCTTCATTTCAGGTTCACTGTATCCCTCTGACCTTGTTATTGACGATGAAACACAGAAACTGCATCGGCATTAAATACAAAAGGCACAATGCCGACTCAAATACAAGATGACTGGCTCTTCTTACTCTCTAGGTTTTGAACTTTTCCTGTGAGACCGGTTTTAGATTCCGATGCTTCACTTCCAGTTCACTGTATCCCATTGACCTTCTTACAGACGACGAAACACAGAAATTGAATCGGAATTAAATAGAAAAGGCACAATGCCGACTTAAGAATAAGAAGACCGAATCTTCTTACTGACTATGATTTGAACATTTCCTGTGTGACCAGTTTCAGATTCGGATGCTTCACTTTATGTTTAGTGTATCCCTTGGACCTTCTTATTGACGCTGAAACACAGAAATTGCATCGGAATGAAATAGAAAAGGCACAATGCCGACTTAAGGACAAGAAGACTGACTCTTCTTACTGTCTATGTTTTGAACCAATCCTGTCACACTAGTTATAGATTCCGATGCTTCACTTCAGGTTTACTGTTTCGCTTGGACCTTCTTATTGACGATGAAACACAGAAATTGCATCGGAATTAAATAGATAAGTCACAATGTCGACATAAGTACAAGAAGACTGACTCTTCCTACTGTCTATGTTTTGAAGCATTTCTGTGACACTAGTTATAGATTACGATGCTTCACTTCAGGTCTACTGTATCCCTCTGACATTCTTATTGACGATGAAACACAGAAATTGCATCGGAATTAAATAGATAAGGCACAATGCCGACCTAAGTACAAGAAGACTTACTCTTCCAACTGTCTATGATTTGAACCATTCCTGTGACACTAGTTATAGATTCCGATACTTCACTTCAGGTTTACTGTATCCCTCTGACAATCCTATTGACGATGAAACACAGATATTGCATGGGAATTAAATACAAAAGGTACAATGCCGACTTAAGTACAAGAAGACTGACTCTTCTTACTGTCTATGTTTTGAACCATTCCTGTGAGACTAGTTATAGATTCCGATGCTTTACTTCAGGTTTACTGTATCCCTTGGACCTTCTTATTGACGATGAAACACAGAATTTGCATCGGAATTAAATACAAATGGCACAATGCCAACATAAGTACAAGAAGACTGACTCTTCTTACTGTCTATGTTTGAGCAATTCCTGTGACACTAGTTATAGATTCCGATGCTTCACTTCAATTTTACTGTATCCCTTGGACCTTCTTATCGACGTTGAAACACAGAAATTGCATCGGAATTAAATACAAAAGTCACAATGCTGACTTAAGTACAAGAAGACTGACTCTTCTTACTGTCTATGTTTTGAACCATTCTTGTGACACTAGTTATAGATTCCGGTGCTTCAATTGAGGTTTACTGTACCCCATGGACCTTCGTATTGACGATGAAACACTGAAATTGCATCGGAATTAAATAGAAAAGGCACAATGCCGACTTAAGTACAAGAAGACAGATTCATCTTACTGTCTATGCTTTGAACCTTTTCGGTGACACTAGTTATAGATTCCGATGCTTCACTTCAGGTTTACTGTATCCCTTAGACCTTCTTATTGACGACGAAACAAAGAAATTGCATCGGAATTTAATAGAAAAATCACAATGCCGACTTAAGTACAAGAATACTGACTCTTCCTAGTGTCTATGTTTTGAACCATTCCTGTGACACTAGTTATAGGTTCCGATGCTTCACTTCAGGTTTACTGTATTCCGCAGACATTCCTATTCACGATGAAACACACAAATTGCATCGGAATTAAATAGAAAAGGCACAATGCCGACTTAAGTACAAGAAGACTGACTCTTCTTACAGTCTATGTTTTGAACCATTCTATAAAACTAGTTATAGATTCCGATGCTTCACTTCGATTTTACTGTATCCCTCTGACCCTCTTATTGACGATGAAACACAGTAATTGCATCGGAATTAAGTTCAAAAGGCACAATGCCGACTTAAGTACGAGAAGACTGACTCTTCTTACTGTCTATGTTTGAACCATTCCTGTGACACTAGTTATAGATTCCGATGCTTCACTTCAGGTTTACTGTATCCCTTGGACCTTGCTATTGACGATGAAACACAGAAATTGCATCGGAATTAAATACAAAATGCACAATGCCGACTTAAGTACAGGAAGACTGACTCTTCTTACTGACTATGTTGTGAACATTTCCTGTGAGACCAGTTTTAGATTCCGATGCTTCACTATATGTTTTACTGTATCCCTTGGACCTTCTTATTAACGATGAAACACAGAAATTGCATCGGAATTAAATACAAAAGGCACATTGCCGACTTAAGTACAAGAAGACTGACTCTTCCTACTGTCTATGCTTCGAACCATTCCTGTGACACCAGTTATAGATTCCGATGCTTCATTTCAGGTTCACTGTATCCCTCTGACCTTGTTATTGACGATGAAACACAGAAATTGCATCGGCATTAAATACAAAAGGCACAATGCCGACTCAAATACAAGATGGACTGGCTCTTCTTACTCTCTAGGCTTTGAACTTTTCCTGTGAGACCGGTTTTAGATTCCGATGCTTCACTTCAAGTTTACTGTATCCCATTGACCTTCTTACAGACGACGAAACACAGAAATTGCATCGGAATTAAATAGAAAAGGCACAATGCCGACTTAAGAATAAGAAGACCGACTCTTCTTACTGACTATGATTTGAACATTTCCTGTGTGACCAGTTTCAGATTCGGATGCTTCACTTTATGCTTAGTGTATCCCTTGGACCTTCTTATTGACGCTGAAACACAGAAATTGCATCGGAATGAAATAGAAAAGGCACAATGCCGACTTAAGGACAAGAAGACTGACTCTTCTTACTGTCTATGATTTGAACCAATCCTGTGACACTAGTTACAGATTCCGATGCTTCACTTCAGGTTTACTGTTTCGCTTGGACCTTCTTATTGACGATGAAACACAGAAATTGCATCGGAATTAAATAGAAAAGTCACAATGTCGACATAAGTACAAGAAGACTGACTCTTATTACTGTCTATGTTTTGAACCATTTCTGTGACACTAGTTATAGATTCCGTTGCATCACTTCAGGTTTACTGTATCCCTTGGACCTTCTTATTGACGATGAAACACAGGCATTGGATAGGAATTAAATACAAAAGGCACAATGCTGACATAAGTAAAAGAAGACTGACTCTTCTTGCTGTGTATGTTTTGAACCATTCCTGTGACAGAACTTATAGATTCCGATGCTTCACTTCAGGTTTACTGTATCCCCCTGACATTCTTATTAACTACAAAATACAGAAATTGCATCGAAATTATATAGAAAAGGCACAATGCCGGCTTAGGTACAAGAAGACTGACTCTTCCTAGTGTCTATGTTTTGAACCATTCCTGTGACACTAGTTATAGATTCCGATGCTTCACTTCAGGTTTACTGTATCCCTCTGACAATCCTATTGACGATGAAACACAGATATTGCATGGGAATTAAATACAAAAGGTACAATGTCGACTTAAGTACAAGAAGACTGACTCTTCGTACTGTCTATGTTTTGAACCATTCCTGTGACACCAGTTATAGATTCCGATGCTTCATTTCAGGTTCACTGTATCCCTCTGACCTTGTTATTGACGATGAAACACAGAAACTGCATCGGCATTAAATACAAAAGGCACAATGCCGACTCAAATACAAGATGACTGGCTCTTCTTACTCTCTAGGTTTTGAACTTTTCCTGTGAGACCGGTTTTAGATTCCGATGCTTCACTTCCAGTTTACTGTATCCCATTGACCTTCTTACAGACGACGAAACACAGAAATTGCATCGGAATTAAATAGAAAAGGCACAATGCCGACTTAAGAATAAGAAGACCGACTCTTCTTACTGACTATGATTTGAACATTTCCTGTGTGACCAGTTTCAGATTCGAATGCTTCACTTTATGTTTAGTGTATCCCTTGGACCTTCTTATTGACGCTGAAACAGCGAAATTGCATCGGAATGAAATAGAAAAGGCACAATGCCGACTTAAGGACAAGAAGACTGACTCTTCTTACTGTCTATGTTTTGAACCAATCCTGTGACACTAGTTATAGATTCCGATGCTTCACTTCAGGTTTACTGTTTCGCTTGGACCTTCTTATTGACGATGAAACACAGAAATTGCATCGGAATTAAATAGATAAGTCACAATGTCGACATAACTACAAGAAGACTGACTCTTCCTACTGTCTATGCTTTGAACCATTCCTGTGACACTATTTATAGATTCCGATGCATCACTTCAGGTTTACTGTATCCCTCTGACCTTCTTAATTACGATGAAACACAGAAATTGCATTGGAATTAAATACAAAAGGCACAATGCCGACTTAAGTACATGAAGACTGACTCTTCTTACTGTCTATGATTTGAACCTTTTCTGTGACACTAGTTATAGATTCTGATGCTTCACTTCAGGTTTAGTGTATCCCTCTGACCTTCCTCTTGACGATGAAACACAGTAATTGCTTCGGATTTTAATACAAAAGGCATAATGCGGACGTACGTACAAGAAGACTGACTCTTCTTATTGTCTATGTTTTGAACCATTCCTGTGACACTAGATATAGATTCCGATGCTTCACTTCAGGTTTACTGTATCCCTTGGACCTTCTTATTGACGATGAAACACAGACTTTGCATCGGAATTAAATACAAAAGGCACAATGCCGACTTAAGTACAAGAAGACAGACTCATCTTACTGTCTATGCTTTGAACCTTTTCGGTGACACTAGTTATAGATTCCGATGCTTCACTTCAGGTTTACTGTATCCCTTAGACCTTCTTATTGACGACGAAACACAGAAATTGCATCGGAATTTAATAGAAAAGGCACAATGCCGACTTAAGTACAAGAAGAGTGACTCTTCTTACAGTCTATGTTTTGAACCATTCCTATAAAACTAGTTATAGATTCCGATGCTTCACTTCGAATTTACTGTATCCCTCTGACCCTCTTATTGACGATGAAACACAGTAATTGCATCGGAATTAAGTTCAAAAGGCACAATGTCGACTTAAGTACGAGAAGACTGACTCTTCTTATTGTCTATGTTTGAACCATTCCAGTGACACTAGTTATAGATTCCGATGCTTCACTTCAGGTTTACTGTATCCCTTGGACCTTGTTATTGACGATGAAACACAGAAATTGCAGCGGAATTAAATACAAAATGCACAATGCCGACTTAAGTACAGGAAGACTGACTCTTCTTACTGACTATGTTGTGAACATTTCCTGTGAGACCAGTTGTAGATTCCGATGCTTCACTATATGTTTACTGTATCCCTTGGACCTTCTTATTAACGATGAAACACAGAAATTGCATCGGAATTAAATACAATAGGCACATTGCCGACTTAAGTACAAGAAGACTGACTCTTCCTACTGTCTATGCTTTGAACCATTCCTGTGACACCAGTTATAGATTCCGATGCTTCATTTCAGGTTCACTGTATCCCTCTGACCTTGTTATTGACGATGAAACACAGAAACTGCATCGGCATTAAATACAAAAGGCACAATGCCGACTCAAATACAAGATGACTGGCTCTTCTTACTCTCTAGGTTTTGAACTTTTCCTGTGAGACCGGTTTTAGATTCCGATGCTTCACTTCCAGTTCACTGTATCCCATTGACCTTCTTACAGACGACGAAACACAGAAATTGAATCGGAATTAAATAGAAAAGGCACAATGCCGACTTAAGAATAAGAAGACCGAATCTTCTTACTGACTATGATTTGAACATTTCCTGTGTGACCAGTTTCAGATTCGGATGCTTCACTTTATGTTTAGTGTATCCCTTGGACCTTCTTATTGACGCTGAAACACAGAAATTGCATCGGAATAAAATAGAAAAGGCACAATGCCGACTTAAGGACAAGAAGACTGACTCTTCTTACTGTCTATGTTTTGAACCAATCCTGTCACACTAGTTATAGATTCCGATGCTTCACTTCAGGTTTACTGTTTCGCTTGGACCTTCTTATTGACGATGAAACACAGAAATTGCATCGGAATTAAATAGATAAGTCACAATGTCGACATAAGTACAAGAAGACTGACTCTTCCTACTGTCTATGTTTTGAACCATTTCTGTGACACTAGTTATAGATTACGATGCTTCACTTCAGGTCTACTGTATCCCTCTGACATTCTTATTGACGATGAAACACAGAAATTGCATCGGAATTAAATAGATAAGGCACAATGCCGACCTAAGTACAAGAAGACTTACTCTTCCAACTGTCTATGATTTGAACCATTCCTGTGACACTAGTTATAGATTCCGATACTTCACTTCAGGTTTACTGTATCCCTCTGACAATCCTATTGACGATGAAACACAGATATTGCATGGGAATTAAATACAAAAGGTACAATGCCGACTTAAGTACAAGAAGACTGACTCTTCTTACTGTCTATGTTTTGAACCATTCCTGTGAGACTAGTTATAGATTCCGATGCTTTACTTCAGGTTTACTGTATCCCTTGGACCTTCTTATTGACGATGAAACACAGAATTTGCATCGGAATTAAATACAAATGGCACAATGCCAACATAAGTACAAGAAGACTGACTCTTCTTACTGTCTATGTTTGAGCAATTCCTGTGACACTAGTTATAGATTCCGATGCTTCACTTCAATTTTACTGTATCCCTTGGACCTTCTTATCGACGATGAAACACAGAAATTGCATCGGAATTAAATACAAAAGTCACAATGCTGACTTAAGTACAAGAAGACTGACTCTTCTTACTGTCTATGTTTTGAACCATTCTTGTGACACTAGTTATAGATTCCGGTGCTTCAATTGAGGTTTACTGTACCCCATGGACCTTCGTATTGACGATGAAACACTGAAATTGCATCGGAATTAAATAGAAAATGCACAATGCCGACTTAAGTACAAGAAGACTGACTCTTCCTACCGTCTATGCTTTGAACCATTCCTGTGACAGTAGTTATAGATTCCGATGCTTCACTTCAGGTTTACTGTATCCCACTGACCTTCTTATTGACGATGAAACACAGAAATTGCATCGGAATTAAATACAAAAGGCATAATGCCGACTTAAGTACAAGAAGACAGACACTTCTTACTGTCTATGCTTGGAACCTTTTCTGTGACACTAGGTATGGATTCCGATGCTTCACTTCAGGTTTACTGTATCCCTTGGACCTTCTTATTGACGACGAAACACAGAAATTGCATCGGAATTAAATAGAAAAGGCACAATGCCGACATAAGTACAAGAAGACTGACTCTTCCTAGTGTCTATGTTTTGAACCATTCCTCTGACACTATTTATAGAATCCGATGCTTCACATCAGGTTTACTGTATCCCGCTGACATTCTTTTTGACGATGAAACACACAAATTGCATCCGAATAAAATAGAAAAGGCACAATGCCGACTTAAGTACAAGAAGACTGACTCTTCTTACCGTCTATGATTTAAACCATTCCTGTAACACTAGTTATAGAATCCGATGCTTCACTTCAAATTTACTGTATCCCTCTGACCTTCTTGTTGACGATGAAACACAGTAATTGCATCGGAAAGAAATACAAAAGGCACAATGCCGACATAAGTACAAGAAGACTGACTCTTCTTACTGTCTATGTTTCGAACCATTCCTGTGACACTAGTTACAGATACCGATGCTTCACTTCAGGTTTTCTGTATCCCTTGGACCTTCTTATCGACGATGAAACACAGAAATTGCATCCGAATTAAATACAAAAGGCACAATGCCGACTTATGTACGAGAAGACTGACTCTTCTTACTGTCTACGTTTGAACCATTCCTGTGACACTAGTTATAGATTCCGATGCTTCACTTCATGTTTACTGTATCCCTTGGACCTTGTTATTGACAATGAAACACAGAAATTGCATCGGAATTCAATACAAAATGCACAATGCCAACTTAAGTACAAGAAGACTGACTCTTCTTGCTGTGTATGTCTTGAACCATTCCTGTGACACTAATTATAGATTCCGATGCTTGACTTCAGGTTTACTGTATCCCTCTGCCATTCTTATTGACGACAATATACAGAAATTTCATCGGAATTAAATAGAAAAGGCACAATGCCGACTTAAGTACAAGAAGACTGACTCTTCCTACTGTCTATGCTTTGAACCATTCCTGTGACACTATTTATAGATTCCGATGCATCACTTCAGGTTTACTGTATCCCTCTAACCTTCTTAATTACGATGAAACACAGAAATTGCATTGGAATTAAATACAAAAGGCACAATGCCGACTTAAGTACATGAAGACTGACTCTTCTTACTGTGTATGATTTGAACTTTTTCTGTGACACTAGTTATAAATTCTGATGCTTTACTTCAGGTTTACTGTATCCCTTGGACCTTCTTAAGGACGACGAAACACAGAAATTGCATCGGAATTAAATAGAATATGCACAATGCCGACTTAAGTACAAGAAGACTGACTCTCCCTAGTGTCTATGATTTGAACCATTCCTGTGACACTAGTTATAGATTCCGATGCTTCACTTTAGGTTTACTGTATCCCTCTGACATTCTTATTGACAAAGGAACACAGAAATTGCATCGGAATTAAACAGAAAAGGCACAATGCCGACTTAAGTACAGGAAGACTGACTCTTCTTACAGTCTGTGTTTTGAACCATTCCTGTAACACTAGTTATAGATTCCGATGCTTCACTTCAGGTTTAGTGTATCCCTCTGACCTTCCTCTTGACGATGAAACACAGTAATTGCATCGGAATTTAATACAAAAGGCATAATGCGGACGTACGTACAAGAAGACTGACTCTTCTTATTGTCTATGTTTTGAACCATTCCTGTGACACTAGATATAGATTCCGATGCTTCACTTCAGGTTTACTGTGTCCCTTGGACCTTCTTATTGACGACGAAACACAGAAATTGCATCGGAATTAAATAGAAAATGCACAATGCCGACTTAAGTACAGAAAGACTGACTCTTCTTACTGACTATGATTTGAACAATTCCTGTGAGACCAGTTTTAGATTCCGATGCTTCCCTATATGTTTACTGTATCCCTTGGAACTTTTTATTGACGATGAAACACAGAAATTGCATCGGAATTAAATACAAAAGGCACAATGCCGACTTAAGTACAAGAAGACTGATTCTTCTTACTGTCTATGTTTTGAACCACTCCTGTGACACTAGTTATAGATTCCGATGCTACACTTCAGGTTTACTGTATCCCTCTGACACTCCTATTGACGATGAAACACAGATATTGCGTGGGAATTAAATACAAAAGGTACAATGCCGACTTAAGTAAAAGAAGACTGACTCTTCTTACTGTCTATGTTTTGAACCATTCCTGTGACACTAGTTATAGATTCCGATGCTTTACTTCAGGTTTACTGTATCCCTTGGACCTTCTTATTGACGATGAAACACAGAATTTGCATCGGAATTAAATACAAATGGCACAATGCCGACTTAAGTACAAGAAGACTGACTCATCTTACTGTCTATGTTTGAGCAATTCCTGTGACACTAGTTATAGATTCCGATGCTTCACTTCCATTTTACTGTATCCCTTGGACCTTCTTATCGACGATGAAACACAGAAATTGCATCGGAATTAAATGCAAAGGGCACAATGCTGACTTAAGTACAAGAAGACTGACTCTTCTTACTGTCTATGTTTTGAACCATTCTTGTGACACTTGTTATAGATTCCGGTGCTTCACTTGAGGTTTACTGTATCCCTTGGACCTTCTTATTGACGATGATACACAGAAATTGCATCGGAATTAAATAGAAAATGCACAATGCCGACTTAAGTACAAGAAGACTGACTCTTCCTACCGTCTATGCTATGAACCATACCTGTGACAGTAGTTATAGATTCCGATGCTTCACTTCAGGTTTACTGTATCCCTCTGACCTTCTTATTGACGATGAAACACAGAAATTGCATAGGAATTAAATACAAAAAAGCACAATGCCGACTTAAGTAAAGAAGACAGACACTTCTTACTGTCTATGCTTGGAACCTTTTCTGTGACACTAGGTATGGATTCCAATGCTTCACTTCAGGTTTACTGTATCCCTTGGACCTTCTTATTGACGACGAAACACAGAAATTGCATCGGAATTAAATAGAAAAGGCACAATGCCGACTTAAGTACAAGAAGACTGACTCTTCCTAGTGTCTATGTTTTGAACCATTCCTCTGACACCAACACAGAAATTGCATCGGAATTAAATAGAAAAGGCACAATGCCGACTTAAGTACAAGAAGACTGACTCTTCCTAGGGTCTATGTTTTGAACCATTCCTCTGACACTAGTTATAGAATCCGATGCTTCACATCAGGTTTACTGTATCCCGCTGACATTCTTATTGACGATGAAACACACAAATTGCATCGGAATTAAATAGAAAAGGCACAATGCCGACTTAAGTACAAGAAGACTGACTCATCTTACAGTCTATGTTTTAAACCATTCCTGTAACACTAGTTATAGAATCCGATGCTTCACTTCAAATTTACTGTATCCTTCTGACCTTCTTATTGACGATGAAACACAGTAATTGCATCGGAAAGAAATACAAAAGGCACAATGCCGACTTAAGTACAAGAAGACTGACTCTTTTTACTGTCTATTTTTTGAACCATTCCTGTGACACTAGTTACAGATTCCGATGCTTCACTTTAGGTTTTCTGTATCCCTTGGACATTCTTATCGACGATGAAACACAGAAATTGCATCGGATATAAATACAAAAGGCACAATGCCGATTTATGTACGAGAAGACTGACTCTTCTTACTGTCTACGTTTGAACCATTCCTTTGACACTAGTTATAGATTCCGATGCTTCACTTCAGGTTTACTGTATCCCTTGGACCTTGTTATTGACAATGAAACACAGAATTTGCATCGGAATTAAATTCAAAATGCACAATGCCAACTTACGTACAAGAAGACTGACTCTTCTTACTGACTATGTTGTGAACATTTCCTGTGAGACCAGTTTTAGATTCCGATGCTTCACTATATATTTACTGTATCCCTTGGATCTTCTCATTAACGATGAAACACAGAAATTGCATGGGAATTAAATACAAAAGTCACAATGCCGACTTAAGTACAAGAAGACTGACTCTTCCCACTGTCTATGTTTTGAACCATTCCTGTGGCACTAGCTATGGATTCCGATGCTTCACTTCAGGTTTACTGTATCCCTTGGACCTTCTTATTGACGATGAAACACAGATTTTGCATCGGAATTAAATACAAAAGGCACAATGCCGACTTAAGTACAAGAAAACTGACTCGTCTTAATGTCTACGTTTGAGCAATTCCTGTGACACTAGTTATAGATTCCGATGCTTCACTTCAGGTTTACTGTATCCCTTGGACCTTGCTATTGACGATGAAACACAGAAATTGCATCGGAATTAAATACAAAATGCACAATGCCGACTTAAGTACAGGAAGACTGACTCTTCTTACTGACTATGTTGTGAACATTTCCTGTGAGACCAGTTTTAGATTCCGATGCTTCACTATATGTTTACTGTATCCCTTGGACCTTCTTATTAACGATGAAACACAGAAATTGCATCGGAATTAAATACAAAAGGCACATTGCCGACTTAAGTACAAGAAGACTGACTCTTCCTACTGTCTATGCTTCGAACCATTCCTGTGACACCAGTTATAGATTCCGATGCTTCATTTCAGGTTCACTGTATCCCTCTGACCTTGTTATTGACGATGAAACACAGAAATTGCATCGGCATTAAATACAAAAGGCACAATGCCGACTCAAATACAAGATGACTGGCTCTTCTTACTCTCTAGGATTTGAACTTTTCCTGTGAGACCGGTTTTAGATTCCGATGCTTCACTTCAAGTTTACTGTATCCCATTGACCTTCTTACAGACGACGAAACACAGAAATTGCATCGGAATTAAATAGAAAAGGCACAATGCCGACTTAAGAATAAGAAGACCGACTCTTCTTACTGACTATGATTTGAACATTTCCTGTGTGACCAGTTTCAGATTCGGATGCTTCACTTTATGCTTAGTGTATCCCTTGGACCTTCTTATTGACGCTGAAACACAGAAATTGCATCGGAATGAAATAGAAAAGGCACAATGCCGACTTAAGGACAAGAAGACTGACTCTTCTTACTGTCTATGATTTGAACCAATCCTGTGACACTAGTTACAGATTCCGATGCTTCACTTCAGGTTTACTGTTTCGCTTGGACCTTCTTATTGACGATGAAACACAGAAATTGCATCGGAATTAAATAGAAAAGTCACAATGTCGACATAAGTACAAGAAGACTGACTCTTATTACTGTCTATGTTTTGAACCATTTCTGTGACACTAGTTATAGATTCCGTTGCATCACTTCAGGTTTACTGTATCCCCCTGACATTCTTATTAACTACAAAATACAGAAATTGCATCGGAATTATATAGAAAAGGCACAATGCCGGCTTAGGTACAAGAAGACTGACTCTTCCTAGTGTCTATGTTTTGAACCATTCCTGTGACACTAGCTATAGATTCCGATGCTTCACTTCAGGTTTACTGTATCCCTCTGACAATCCTATTGACGATCAAACACAGATATTGCATGGGAATTAAATACAAAAGGTACAATGTCGACTTAAGTACAAGAAGACTGACTCTTCTTACTGTCTATGTTTTGAACCATTCCTGTGACACTAGTTATAGATTCCGATGCTTTACTTCACGTTTACTGTATCCCTTGGACCTTCTTATTGACGATGAAACACAGAATTTGCATCGGAATTAAATACCAATGGCACAATGCCGACTTAAGTACAAGAAGACTGACTCTTCTTACTGTCTATGTTTGAGCAATTCCTGTAACAATAGTTATAGATTCCGATGCATCACTTCAATTTTACTGTATCCCTTGGACCTTCTTATCGACGATGAAACACAGAAATTGCATCGGAATTAAATACAAAAGTCACAATGCTGACTTAAGTACAAGAAGACTGACTCTTCTTTCTGTCTATGTTTTGAACCATTCTTGTGACACTAGTTTTAGATTCCGGTGCTTCAATTGAGGTTTACTGTATCCCATGGACCTTCGTATTGACGATGAAACACTGAAATTGCATCGGAATTAAATAGAAAATGCACAATGCCGACTTAAGTACAAGAAGACTGACTCTTCCTACCGTCTATGGTTTGAACCATTCCTGTGACAGTAGTTATAGATTCCGATGCTTCACTTCAGGTTTACTGTATCCCACTGACCTTCTTATTGACGATGAAACACAGAAATTGCATCGGAATTAAATACAAAAAGCATAATGCCGACTTAAGTACAAGAAGACAGACACTTCTTACTGTCTATGCTTGGAACCTTTTCTGTGACACTAGGTATGGATTCCGATGCTTCACTTCAGGTTTACTGTATCCCTTGGACCTTCTTATTGACGACGAAACACAGAAATTGCATCGGAATTAAATAGAAAAGGCACAATGCCGACTTAAGTACAAGAAGACTGACTCTTCCTAGTGTCTATGTTTTGAACCATTCCTCTGACACTAGTTATAGAATCCGATGCTTCACATCAGGTTTACTGTATCCCGCTGACATTCTTATTGACGATGAAACACACAAATTGCATCGGAATAAAATAGAAAAGGCACAATGCCGACTTAAGTACAAGAAGACTGACTCTTCTTACAGTCTATGTTTTAAACCATTCCTGTAACACTAGTTATAGAATCCGATGCTTCACTTCATATTTACTGTATCCCTCTGACATTCTTGTTGACGATGAAACACAGAAATTGCATCGGAATTAAATACAAAATGCACAATGCCGACTTAAGTACAGGAAGACTGACTCTTCTTACTGACTATGTTGTGAACATTTCCTGTGAGACCAGTTTTAGATTCCGATGCTTCACTATATGTTTACTGTATCCCTTGGACCTTCTTATTAACGATGAAACACAGAAATTGCATCGGAATTAAATACAATAGGCACAATGCCGACTTAAGTACAAGAAGGCTGACTCTTCCTACTGTCTATGCTTTGAACCATTCCTGTGACACCAGTTATAGATTCCGATGCTTCATTTCAGGTTCACTGTATCCCTCTGACCTTGTTATTGACGATGAAACACAGAAACTGCATCGGCATTAAATACAAAAGGCACAATGCCGACTCAAATACAAGATGACTGGCTCTTCTTACTCTCTAGGCTTTGAACTTTTCCTGTGAGACCGGTTTTAGATTCCGATGCTTCACTTCCAGTTTACTGTATCCCATTGACCTTCTTACAGACGACGAAACACAGAAATTGCATCGGAATTAAATAGAAAAGGCACAATGCCGACTTAAGAATAAGAAGACCGACTCTTCTTACTGACTATGATTTGAACATTTCCTGTGTGACCAGTTTCAGATTCGAATGCTTCACTTTATGTTTAGTGTATCCCTTGGACCTTCTTATTGACGCTGAAACAGAGAAATTGCATCGGAATGAAATAGAAAAGGCACAATGCCGACTTAAGGACAAGAAGACTGACTCTTCTTACTGTCTATGTTTTGAACCAATCCTGTGACACTAGTTATAGATTCCGATACTTCACTTCAGGTTTACTGTTTCGCTTGGACCTTCTTATTGACGATGAAACACAGAAATTGCATCGGAATTAAATAGATAAGTCACAATGTCGACATAAGTACAAGAAGACTGACTCTTCCTACTGTCTATGCTTTGAACCATTCCTGTGACACTATTTATAGATTCCGATGCATCACTTCAGGTTTACTGTATCCCTCTGACCTTCTTAATTACGATGAAACACAGAAATTGCATTGGAATTAAATACAAAGGGCACAATGCCGACTTAAGTACATGAAGACTGACTCTTCTTACTGTCTATGATTTGAACCTTTTCTGTGACACTAGTTATAGATTCTGATGCTTCACTTCAGGTTTAGTGTATCCCTCTGACCTTCCTCTTGACGATGAAACACAGTAATTGCTTCGGATTTTAATACAAAAGGCATAATGCGGACGTACGTACAAGAAGACTGACTCTTCTTATTGTCTATGTTTTGAACCATTCCTGTGACACTAGATATAGATTCCGATGCTTCACTTCAGGTTTACTGTATCCCTTGGACCTTCTTATTGACGATGAAACACAGACTTTGCATCGGAATTAAATACAAAAGGCACAATGCCGACTTAAGTACAAGAAGACAGACTCATCTTACTGTCTATGCTTTGAATCTTTTCGGTGACACTAGTTATAGATTCCGATGCTTCACTTCAGGTTTACTGTATCCCTTAGACCTTCTTATTGACGACGAAACACAGAAATTGCATCGGAATTTAATAGAAAAGGCACAATGCCGACTTAAGTACAAGAAGAGTGACTCTTCTTACAGTCTATGTTTTGAACCATTCCTATAAAACTAGTTATAGATTCCGATGCTTCACTTCGAATTTACTGTATCCCTCTGACCCTCTTATTGACGATGAAACACAGTAATTGCATCGGAATTAAGTTCAAAAGGCACAATGTCGACTTAAGTACGAGAAGACTGACTCTTCTTATTGTCTATGTTTGAACCATTCCTGTGACACTAGTTATAGATTCCGATGCTTCACTTCAGGTTTACTGTATCCCTTGGACCTTGTTATTGACGATGAAACACAGAAATTGCAGCGGAATTAAATACAAAATGCACAATGCCGACTTAAGTACAGGAAGACTGACTCTTCTTACTGACTATGTTGTGAACATTTCCTGTGAGACCAGTTGTAGATTCCGATGCTTCACTATATGTTTACTGTATCCCTTGGACCTTCTTATTAACGATGAAACACAGAAATTGCATCGGAATTAAATACAATAGGCACATTGCCGACTTAAGTACAAGAAGACTGACTCTTCCTACTGTCTATGCTTTGAACCATTCCTGTGACACCAGTTATAGATTCCGATGCTTCATTTCAGGTTCACTGTATCCCTTTGACCTTGTTATTGACGATGAAACACAGAAACTGCATCGGCATTAAATACAAAAGGCACAATGCCGACTCAAATACAAGATGACTGGCTCTTCTTACTCTCTAGGTTTTGAACTTTTCCTGTGAGACCGGTTTTAGATTCCGATGCTTCACTTCCAGTTCACTGTATCCCATTGACCTTCTTACAGACGACGAAACACAGAAATTGAATCGGAATTAAATAGAAAAGGCACAATGTCGACTTAAGAATAAGAAGACCGAATCTTCTTACTGACTATGATTTGAACATTTCCTGTGTGACCAGTTTCAGATTCGGATGCTTCACTTTATGTTTAGTGTATCCCTTGGACCTTCTTATTGACGCTGAAACACAGAAATTGCATCGGAATGAAATAGAAAAGGCACAATGCCGACTTAAGGACAAGAAGACTGACTCTTCTAACTGTCTATGTTTTGAACCAATCCTGTCACACTAGTTATAGATTCCGATGCTTCACTTCAGGTTTACTGTTTCGCTTGGACCTTCTTATTGACGATGAAACACAGAAATTGCATCGGAATTAAATAGATAAGTCACAATGTCGACATAAGTACAAGAAGACTGACTCTTCCTACTGTCTATGTTTTGAACCATTTCTGTGACACTAGTTATAGATTACGATGCTTCACTTCAGGTCTACTGTATCCCTCTGACATTCTTATTGACGATGAAACACAGAAATTGCATCGGAATTAAATAGATAAGGCACAATGCCGACCTGAGTACAAGAAGACTTACTCTTCCAACTGTCTATGATTTGAACCATTCCTGTGACACTAGTTATAGATTCCGTTGCATCACTTCAGGTTTACTGTATCCCTTGGACCTTCTTATTGACGATGAAACACAGGCATTGGATAGGAATTAAATACAAGAGGCACAATGCTGACATAAGTAAAAGAAGACTGACTCTTCTTGCTGTGTATGCTTTGAACCATTCCTGTGACAGAACTTATAGATTCCGATGCTTCACTTCAGGTTTACTGTATCCCCCTGACATTCTTATTAACTACAAAATACAGAAATTGCATCGGAATTATATAGAAAAGGCACAATGCCGGCTTAGGTACAAGAAGACTGACTCTTCCTAGTGTCTATGTTTTGAACCATTCCTGTGACACTAGCTATAGATTCCGATGCTTCACTTCAGGTTTACTGTATCCCTCTGACAATCCTATTGACGATCAAACACAGATATTGCATGGGAATTAAATACAAAAGGTACAATGTCGACTTAAGTACAAGAAGACTGACTCTTCTTACTGTCTATGTTTTGAACCATTCCTGTGACACTAGTTATAGATTCCGATGCTTTACTTCACGTTTACTGTATCCCTTGGACCTTCTTATTGACGATGAAACACAGAATTTGCATCGGAATTAAATACCAATGGCACAATGCCGACTTAAGTACAAGAAGACTGACTCTTCTTACTGTCTATGTTTGAGCAAGTCCTGTAACAATAGTTATAGATTCCGATGCATCACTTCAATTTTACTGTATCCCTTGGACCTTCTTATCGACGATGAAACACAGAAATTGCATCGGAATTAAATACAAAAGTCACAATGCTGACTTAAGTACAAGAAGACTGACTCTTCTTTCTGTCTATGTTTTGAACCATTCTTGTGACACTAGTTTTAGATTCCGGTGCTTCAATTGAGGTTTACTGTATCCCATGGACCTTCGTATTGACGATGAAACACTGAAATTGCATCGGAATTAAATAGAAAATGCACAATGCCGACTTAAGTACAAGAAGACTGACTCTTCCTACCGTCTATGGTTTGAAACATTCCTGTGACAGTAGTTATAGATTCCGATGCTTCACTTCAGGTTTACTGTATCCCACAGACCTTCTTATTGACGATGAAACACAGAAATTGCATCGGAATTAAATACAAAAAGCATAATGCCGACTTAAGTACAAGAAGACAGACACTTCTTACTGTCTATGCTTGGAACCTTTTCTGTGACACTAGGTATGGATTCCGATGCTTCACTTCAGGTTTACTGTATCCCTTGGACCTTCTTATTGACGACGAAACACAGAAATTGCATCGGAATTAAATAGAAAAGGCACAATGCCGACTTAAGTACAAGAAGACTGACTCTTCCTAGTGTCTATGTTTTGAACCATTCCTCTGACACTAGTTATAGAATCCGATGCTTCACATCAGGTTTACTGTATCCCGCTGACATTCTTATTGACGATGAAACACACAAATTGCATCGGAATAAAATAGAAAAGGCACAATGCCGACTTAAGTACAAGAAGACTGACTCTTCTTACAGTCTATGTTTTAAACCATTCCTGTAACACTAGTTATAGAATCCGATGCTTCACTTCATATTTACTGTATCCCTCTGACATTCTTGTTGACGATGAAACACAGAAATTGCATCGGAATTAAATACAAAATGCACAATGCCGACTTAAGTACAGGAAGACTGACTCTTCTTACTGACTATGTTGTGAACATTTCCTGTGAGACCAGTTTTAGATTCCGATGCTTCACTATATGTTTACTGTATCCCTTGGACCTTCTTATTAACGATGAAACACAGAAATTGCATCGGAATTAAATACAATAGGCACAATGCCGACTTAAGTACAAGAAGGCTGACTCTTCCTACTGTCTATGCTTTGAACCATTCCTGTGACACCAGTTATAGATTCCGATGCTTCATTTCAGGTTCACTGTATCCCTCTGACCTTGTTATTGACGATGAAACACAGAAACTGCATCGGCATTAAATACAAAAGGCACAATGCCGACTCAAATACAAGATGACTGGCTCTTCTTACTCTCTAGGTTTTGAACTTTTCCTGTGAGACCGGTTTTAGATTCCGATGCTTCACTTCCAGTTTACTGTATCCCATTGACCTTCTTACAGACGACGAAACACAGAAATTGCATCGGAATTAAATAGAAAAGGCACAATGCCGACTTAAGAATAAGAAGACCGACTCTTCTTACTGACTATGATTTGAACATTTCCTGTGTGACCAGTTTCAGATTCGAATGCTTCACTTTATGTTTAGTGTATCCCTTGGACCTTCTTATTGACGCTGAAACAGAGAAATTGCATCGGAATGAAATTGAAAAGGCACAATGCCGACTTAAGGACAAGAAGACTGACTCTTCTTACTGTCTATGTTTTGAACCAATCCTGTGACACTAGTTATAGATTCCGATGCTTCACTTCAGGTTTACTGTTTCGCTTGGACCTTCTTATTGACGATGAAACACAGAAATTGCATCGGAATTAAATAGATAAGTCACAATGTCGACATAAGTACAAGAAGACTGACTCTTCCTACTGTCTATGCTTTGAACCATTCCTGTGACACTATTTATAGATTCCGATGCATCACTTCAGGTTTACTGTATCCCTCTGACCTTCTTAATTACGATGAAACACAGAAATTGCATTGGAATTAAATACAAAGGGCACAATGCCGACTTAAGTACATGAAGACTGACTCTTCTTACTGTCTATGATTTGAACCTTTTCTGTGACACTAGTTATAGATTCTGATGCTTCACTTCAGGTTTAGTGTATCCCTCTGACCTTCCTCTTGACGATGAAACACAGTAATTGCTTCGGATTTTAATACAAAAGGCATAATGCGGACGTACGTACAAGAAGACTGACTCTTCTTATTGTCTATGTTTTGAACCATTCCTGTGACACTAGATATAGATTCCGATGCTTCACTTCAGGTTTACTGTATCCCTTGGACCTTCTTATTGACGATGAAACACAGACTTTGCATCGGAATTAAATACAAAAGGCACAATGCCGACTTAAGTACAAGAAGACAGACTCATCTTACTGTCTATGCTTTGAATCTTTTCGGTGACACTAGTTATAGATTCCGATGCTTCACTTCAGGTTTACTGTATCCCTTAGACCTTCTTATTGACGACGAAACACAGAAATTGCATCGGAATTTAATAGAAAAGGCACAATGCCGACTTAAGTACAAGAAGAGTGACTCTTCTTACAGTCAATGTTTTGAACCATTCCTATAAAACTAGTTATAGATTCCGATGCTTCACTTCGAATTTACTGTATCCCTCTGACCCTCTTATTGACGATGAAACACAGTAATTGCATCGGAATTAAGTTCAAAAGGCACAATGTCGACTTAAGTACGAGAAGACTGACTCTTCTTATTGTCTATGTTTGAACCATTCCTGTGACACTAGTTATAGATTCCGATGCTTCACTTCAGGTTTACTGTATCCCTTGGACCTTGTTATTGACGATGAAACACAGAAATTGCAGCGGAATTAAATACAAAATGCACAATGCCGACTTAAGTACAGGAAGACTGACTCTTCTTACTGACTATGTTGTGAACATTTCCTGTGAGACCAGTTGTAGATTCCGATGCTTCACTATATGTTTACTGTATCCCTTGGTCCTTCTTATTAACGATGAAACACAGAAATTGCATCGGAATTAAATACAATAGGCACATTGCCGACTTAAGTACAAGAAGACTGACTCTTCCTACTGTCTATGCTTTGAACCATTCCTGTGACACCAGTTATAGATTCCGATGCTTCATTTCAGGTTCACTGTATCCCTTTGACCTTGTTATTGACGATGAAACACAGAAACTGCATCGGCATTAAATACAAAAGGCACAATGCCGACTCAAATACAAGATGACTGGCTCTTCTTACTCTCTAGGTTTTGAACTTTTCCTGTGAGACCGGTTTTAGATTCCGATGCTTCACTTCCAGTTCACTGTATCCCATTGACCTTCTTACAGACGACGAAACACAGAAATTGAATCGGAATTAAATAGAAAAGGCACAATGTCGACTTAAGAATAAGAAGACCGAATCTTCTTACTGACTATGATTTGAACATTTCCTGTGTGACCAGTTTCAGATTCGGATGCTTCACTTTATGTTTAGTGTATCCCTTGGACCTTCTTATTGACGCTGAAACACAGAAATTGCATCGGAATGAAATAGAAAAGGCACAATGCCGACTTAAGGACAAGAAGACTGACTCTTCTAACTGTCTATGTTTTGAACCAATCCTGTCACACTAGTTATAGATTCCGATGCTTCACTTCAGGTTTACTGTTTCGCTTGGACCTTCTTATTGACGATGAAACACAGAAATTGCATCGGAATTAAATAGATAAGTCACAATGTCGACATAAGTACAAGAAGACTGACTCTTCCTACTGTCTATGTTTTGAACCATTTCTGTGACACTAGTTATAGATTACGATGCTTCACTTCAGGTCTACTGTATCCCTCTGACATTCTTATTGACGATGAAACACAGAAATTGCATCGGAATTAAATAGATAAGGCACAATGCCGACCTAAGTACAAGAAGACTTACTCTTCCAACTGTCTATGATTTGAACCATTCCTGTGACACTAGTTATAGATTCCGATACTTCACTTCAGGTTTACTGTATCCCTCTGACAATCCTATTGACGATGAAACACAGATATTGCATGGGAATTAAATACAAAAGGTACAATGCCGACTTAAGTACAAGAAGACTGACTCTTCTTACTGTTTATGTTTTGAACCATTCCTGTGAGACTAGTTATAGATTCCGATGCTTTACTTCAGGTTTACTGTATCCCTTGGACCTTCTTATTGACGATGATACACAGAATTTGCATCGGAATTAAATACAAATGGCACAATGCCAACATAAGTACAAGAAGACTGACTCTTCTTACTGTCTATGTTTGAGCAATTCCTGTGACACTAGTTATAGATTCCGATGCTTCACTTTAATTTTACTGTATCCCTTGGACCTTCTTATCGACGATGAAACACAGAAATTGCATCGGAATTAAATACAAAAGTCACAATGCTGACTTAAGTACAAGAAGACTGACTCTTCTTACTGTCTATGTTTTGAACCATTCTTGTGACACTAGTTATAGATTCCGGTGCTTCAATTGAGGTTTACTGTACCCCATGGACCTTCGTATTGACGATGAAACACTGAAATTGCATCGGAATTAAATAGAAAATGCACAATGCCGACTTAAGTACAAGAAGACTGACTCTTCCTACCGTCTATGCTTTGAACCATTCCTGTGACAGTAGTTATAGATTCCGATGCTTCACTTCAGGTTTACTGTATCCCACTGACCTTCTTATTGACGATGAAACACAGAAATTGCATCGGAATTAAATACAAAATGCATAATGCCGACTTAAGTACAAGAAGACAGACACTTCTTACTGTCTATGCTTGGAACCTTTTCTGTGACACTAGGTATGGATTCCGATGCTTCACTTCAGGTTTACTGTATCCCTTGGACCTTCTTATTGACGACGAAACACAGAAATTGCATCGGAATTAAATAGAAAAGGCACAATGCCGACATAAGTACAAGAAGACTGACTCTTCCTAGTGTCTATGTTTTGAACCATTCCTCTGACACTAGTTATAGAATCCGATGCTTCACATCAGGTTTACTGTATCCCGCTGACATTCTTTTTGACGATGAAACACACAAATTGCATCCGAATAAAATAGAAAAGGCACAATGCCGACTTAAGTACAAGAAGACTGACTCTTCTTACAGTCTATGATTTAAACCATTCCTGTAACACTAGTTATAGAATCCGATGCTTCACTTCAAATTTACTGTATCCCTCTGACCTTCTTGTTGACGATGAAACACAGTAATTGCATCGGAAAGAAATACAAAAGGCACAATGCCGACATAAGTACAAGAAGACTGACTCTTCTTACTGTCTATGTTTCGAACCATTCCTGTGACACTTGTTACAGATACCGATGCTTCACTTCAGGTTTTCTGTATCCCTTGGACCTTCTTATCGACGATGAAACACAGAAATTGCATCCGAATTAAATACAAAAGGCACAATGCCGACTTATGTACGAGAAGACTGACTCTTCTTACTGTCTACGTTTGAACCATTCCTGTGACACTAGTTATAGATTCCGATGCTTCACTTCAGGTTTACTGTATCCCTTGGACCTTGTTATTGACAATGAAACACAGAAATTGCATCGGAATTCAATACAAAATGCACAATGCCAACTTAAGTACAAGAAGACTGACTCTTCTTGCTGTGTATGTTTTGAACCATTCCTGTGACACTAATTATAGATTCCGATGCTTGACTTCAGGTTTACTGTATCCCTCTGCCATTCTTATTGACGACAAAATACAGAAATTTCATCGGAATTAAATAGAAAAGGCACAATGCCGACTTAAGTACAAGAAGACTGACTCTTCCTACTGTCTATGCTTTGAACCATTCCTGTGACACTATTTATAGATTCCGATGCATCACTTCAGGTTTACTGTATCCCTCTGACCTTCTTAATTACGATGAAACACAGAAATTGCATTGGAATTAAATACAAAAGGCACAATGCCGACTTAAGTACATGAAGACTGACTCTTCTTACTGTGTATGATTTGAACTTTTTCTGTGACACTAGTTATAAATTCTGATGCTTTACTTCAGGTTTACTGTATCCCTTGGACCTTCTTAAGGACGACGAAACACAGAAATTGCATCGGAATTAAATAGAATATGCACAATGCCGACTTAAGTACAAGAAGACTGACTCTCCCTAGTGTCTATGATTTGAACCATTCCTGTGACACTAGTTATAGATTCCGATGCTTCACTTTAGGTTTACTGTATCCCTCTGACATTCTTATTGACAAAGGAACACAGAAATTGCATCTGAATTAAACAGAAAAGGCACAATGCCGACTTAAGTACAGGAAGACTGACTCTTCTTACAGTCTGTGTTTTGAACCATTCCTGTAACACTAGTTATAGATTCCGATGCTTCACTTCAGGTTTAGTGTATCCCTCTGACCTTCCTCTTGACGATGAAACACAGTAATTGCATCGGAATTTAATACAAAAGGCATAATGCGGACGTACGTACAAGAAGACTGACTCTTCTTATTGTCTATGTTTTGAACCATTCCTGTGACACTAGATATAGATTCCGATGCTTCACTTCAGGTTTACTGTGTCCCTTGGACCTTCTTATTGACGACGAAACACAGAAATTGCATCGGAATTAAATAGAAAATGCACAATGCCGACTTAAGTACAGAAAGACTGACTCTTCTTACTGACTATGATTTGAACAATTCCTGTGAGACCAGTTTTAGATTCCGATGCTTCCCTATATGTTTACTGTATCCCTTGGACCTTTTTATTGACGATGAAACACAGAAATTGCATCGGAATTAAATACAAAAGGCACAATGCCGACTTAAGTACAAGAAGACTGATTCTTCTTACTGTCTATGTTTTGAACCACTCCTGTGCACTAGTTATAGATTCCGATGCTACACTTCAGGTTTACTGTATCCCTCTGACACTCCTATTGACGATGAAACACAGATATTGCATGGGAATTAAATACAAAAGGTACAATGCCGACTTAAGTAAAAGAAGACTGACTCTTCTTACTGTCTATGTTTTGAACCATTCCTGTGACACTAGTTATAGATTCCGATGCTTTACTTCAGGTTTACTGTATCCCTTGGACCTTCTTATTGACGATGAAACACAGAATTTGCATCGGAATTAAATACAAATGGCACAATGCCGACTTAAGTACAAGAAGACTGACTCATCTTACTGTCTATGTTTGAGCAATTCCTGTGACACTAGTTATAGATTCCGATGCTTCACTTCCATTTTACTGTATCCCTTGGACCTTCTTATCGACGATGAAACACAGAAATTGCATCGGAATTAAATGCAAAGGGCACAATGCTGACTTAAGTACAAGAAGACTGACTCTTCTTACTGTCTATGTTTTGAACCATTTTTGTGACACTTGTTATAGATTCCGGTGCTTCACTTGAGGTTTACTGTATCCCTTGGACCTTCTTATTGACGATGATACACAGAAATTGCATCGGAATTAAATAGAAAATGCACAATGCCGACTTAAGTACAAGAAGACTGACTCTTCCTACCGTCTATGCTATGAACCATACCTGTGACAGTAGTTATAGATTCCGATGCTTCACTTCAGGTTTACTGTATCCCTCTGACCTTCTTATTGACGATGAAACACAGAAATTGCATAGGAATTAAATACAAAAAAGCACAATGCCGACTTAAGTAAAGAAGACAGACACTTCTTACTGTCTATGCTTGGAACCTTTTCTGTGACACTAGGTATGGATTCCAATGCTTCACTTCAGGTTTACTGTATCCCTTGGACCTTCTTATTGACGACGAAACACAGAAATTGCATCGGAATTAAATAGAAAAGGCACAATGCCGACTTAAGTACAAGAAGACTGACTCTTCCTAGTGTCTATGTTTTGAACCATTCCTCTGACACCAACACAGAAATTGCATCGGAATTAAATAGAAAAGGCACAATGCCGACTTAAGTACAAGAAGACTGACTCTTCCTAGGGTCTATGTTTTGAACCATTCCTCTGACACTAGTTATAGAATCCGATGCTTCACATCAGGTTTACTGTATCCCGCTGACATTCTTATTGACGATGAAACACACAAATTGCATCGGAATTAAATAGAAAAGGCACAATGCCGACTTAAGTACAAGAAGACTGACTCATCTTACAGTCTATGTTTTAAACCATTCCTGTAACACTAGTTATAGAATCCGATGCTTCACTTCAAATTTACTGTATCCTTCTGACCTTCTTATTGACGATGAAACACAGTAATTGCATCGGAAAGAAATACAAAAGGCACAATGCCGACTTAAGCACAAGAAGACTGACTCTTCTTACTGTCTATTTTTTGAACCATTCCTGTGACACTAGTTACAGATTCCGATGCTTCACTTTAGGTTTTCTGTATCCCTTGGACATTCTTATCGACGATGAAACACAGAGATTGCATCGGAATTAAATACAAAAGGCACAATGCCGATTTATGTACGAGAAGACTGACTCTTCTTACTGTCTAGGTTTGAACCATTCCTGTGACACTAGTTATAGATTCCGATGCTTCACTTCAGGTTTACTGTATCCCTTGGACCTTGTTATTGACAATGAAACACAGAATTTGCATCGGAATTAAATTCAAAATGCACAATGCCAACTTACGTACAAGAAGACTGACTCTTCTTACTGACTATGTTGTGAACATTTCCTGTGAGACCAGTTTTAGATTCCGATGCTTCACTATATATTTACTGTATCCCTTGGATCTTCTCATTAACGATGAAACACAGAAATTGCATGGGAATTAAATACAAAAGTCACAATGCCGACTTAAGTACAAGAAGACTGACTCTTCCCACTGTCTATGCTTTGAACCATTCCTGTGACACTAGCTATGGATTCCGATGCTTCACTTCAGGTTTACTGTATCCCTTGGACCTTCTTATTGACGATGAAACACAGATTTTGCATCGGAATTAAATACAAAAGGCACAATGCCGACTTAAGTACAAGAAAACTGACTCGTCTTAATGTCTACGTTTGAGCAATTCCTGTGACACTAGTTATAGATTCCGATGCTACACTTCAGGTTTACTGTATCCCTTGGACCTTCTTATCGACGATGAAACACAGAAATTGCATCGGAATTAAATTGAAAAGGTACAATGCCGACTTAAGTACAAGAAGACTGACTCTTCCTACTGTCAATGTTTTAAACCATTCCAGTGACTCTAGTTATAGAATCCGCCGCTTCACTTCAGGTTTACTGTATCTATCTGTCCTTCGTATTGACGATGAAACACAGAAATTGCATCGGAATTAAATACAAAAGGCACAATGCCGACTTAAGTACATGAAGACTGACTCTTGCTACTGTCTATGTTTTGAACCTTTTCTGTGACACTAGTTATAGATTCCGATGCTTCACTTCAGGTTTACTGTACCCCTTGGACGTTCTTAAGGACGACGAAGAACAGAAACTGCATCGGAATTAAATAGAATATGCACAATGCCGACTTAAGTACAAGAAGACTGACTATCCCTAGTGTCTATGTTTTGAACCATTCCTGTGACACAAGTTATAGATTCCGATGCTTCACTTCAGGTTTACTGTATCCCTCTGACATTCTTATTGACGACGAATCACAGAAATTGCATCGGAATTAAATAGAAAAGGCACAATGCTGACTTAAGTACAGGAAGACTGACTCTTCTTACAGTCTATGTTTTGAACCATTCCTGTAACACTAGTTATAGGTTCCAATGCTTCACTTCAGGTTTACTGTATCCCTCTGACCTTCCTTGTGACGATGAAACACAGTAATTGCATCGTAATTTAATACAAATGGCATAATGCGGACTTAAGTATAAGAAAACTGACTCTTCTTAATGTCTATGTTTGGGCAATTCCTGTGACACTAGTTATAGATTCCGATGCTACACTTCAGGTTTACTGTATCCCTTGGACTTTCTTATCGACGATGAAACACAGAGATTGCATCGGAATTAAATAGAAAAGGTACAATGCCGACTTAAGTACAAGAAGACTGGCTCTTCCTACTGTCAATGTTTTGAACCATTCCTGTGACTCTAGTCATAGAATCCGATGCTTCACTTCAGGTTTACTGTATCTCTCTGACCTTCGTATTGACGATGAAACACAGAAATTGCATCGGAATTAAATACAAAAGGCACAATGCCGACTTAAGTACATGAAGTCTGACTCTTGTTACTGTCTATGTTTTGAACCTTTTCTGTGACACTAGATATTGATTCCGATGCTTCACTTCAGGTTTACTGTATCCCTTGGACCATCTTATTGACGACGAAACACAGAAATTGCATCGGAATTAAATAGAAAATTCACAATGCCGTTTTAAGTACAGAAAGACTGACTCTTCTTACTGACTATGATTTGAACAATTCCTGTGAGACCAGTTTTAGATTCCGATGCTTCCCTATATGTTTACTGTATCCCTTGGACCTTTTTATTGACGATGAAACACAGAAATTGCATCGGAATTAAATACAAAAGGCACAATGCCGACTTAAGTACAAGAAGACTGATTCTTCTTACTGTCTATGTTTTGAACCACTCCTGTGACACTAGTTATAGATTCCGATGCTACACTTCAGGTTTACTGTATCCCTCTGACACTCCTATTGACGATGAAACACAGATATTGCATGGGAATTAAATACAAAAGGTACAATGCCGACTTAAGTAAAAGAAGACTGACTCTTCTTACTGTCTATGTTTTGAACCATTCCTGTGACACTAGTTATAGATTCCGATGCTTTACTTCAGGTTTACTGTATCCCTTGGACCTTCTTATTGACGATGAAACACAGAATTTGCATCGGAATTAAATACAAATGGCACAATGCCGACTTAAGTACAAGAAGACTGACTCATCTTACTGTCTATGTTTGAGCAATTCCTGTGACACTAGTTATAGATTCCGATGCTTCACTTCCATTTTACTGTATCCCTTGGACCTTCTTATCGACGATGAAACACAGAAATTGCATCGGAATTAAATGCAAAGGGCACAATGCTGACTTAAGTACAAGAAGACTGACTCTTCTTACTGTCTATGTTTTGAACCATTTTTGTGACACTTGTTATAGATTCCGGTGCTTCACTTGAGGTTTACTGTATCCCTTGGACCTTCTTATTGACGATGATACACAGAAATTGCATCGGAATTAAATAGAAAATGCACAATGCCGACTTAAGTACAAGAAGACTGACTCTTCCTACCGTCTATGCTATGAACCATACCTGTGACAGTAGTTATAGATTCCGATGCTTCACTTCAGGTTTACTGTATCCCTCTGACCTTCTTATTGACGATGAAACACAGAAATTGCATAGGAATTAAATACAAAAAAGCACAATGCCGACTTAAGTAAAGAAGACAGACACTTCTTACTGTCTATGCTTGGAACCTTTTCTGTGACACTAGGTATGGATTCCAATGCTTCACTTCAGGTTTACTGTATCCCTTGGACCTTCTTATTGACGACGAAACACAGAAATTGCATCGGAATTAAATAGAAAAGGCACAATGCCGACTTAAGTACAAGAAGACTGACTCTTCCTAGTGTCTATGTTTTGAACCATTCCTCTGACACCAACACAGAAATTGCATCGGAATTAAATAGAAAAGGCACAATGCCGACTTAAGTACAAGAAGACTGACTCTTCCTAGTGTCTATGTTTTGAACCATTCCTCTGACACCAACACAGAAATTGCATCGGAATTAAATAGAAAAGGCACAATGCCGACTTAAGTACAAGAAGACTGACTCTTCCTAGGGTCTATGTTTTGAACCATTCCTCTGACACTAGTTATAGAATCCGATGCTTCACATCAGGTTTACTGTATCCCGCTGACATTCTTATTGACGATGAAACACACAAATTGCATCGGAATTAAATAGAAAAGGCACAATGCCGACTTAAGTACAAGAAGACTGACTCATCTTACAGTCTATGTTTTAAACCATTCCTGTAACACTAGTTATAGAATCCGATGCTTCACTTCAAATTTACTGTATCCTTCTGACCTTCTTATTGACGATGAAACACAGTAATTGCATCGGAAAGAAATACAAAAGGCACAATGCCGACTTAAGTACAAGAAGACTGACTCTTCTTACTGTCTATTTTTTGAACCATTCCTGTGACACTAGTTACAGATTCCGATGCTTCACTTTAGGTTTTCTGTATCCCTTGGACCTTGTTATTGACAATGAAACACAGAATTTGCATCGGAATTAAATTCAAAATGCACAATGCCAACTTACGTACAAGAAGACTGACTCTTCTTACTGACTATGTTGTGAACATTTCCTGTGAGACCAGTTTTAGATTCCGATGCTTCACTATATATTTACTGTATCCCTTGGATCTTCTCATTAACGATGAAACACAGAAATTGCATGGGAATTAAATACAAAAGTCACAATGCCGACTTAAGTACAAGAAGACTGACTCTTCCCACTGTCTATGTTTTGAACCATTCCTGTGACACTAGCTATGGATTCCGATGCTTCACTTCAGGTTTACTGTATCCCTTGGACCTTCTTATTGACGATGAAACACAGATTTTGCATCGGAATTAAATACAAAAGGCACAATGCCGACTTAAGTACAAGAAAACTGACTCGTCTTAATGTCTACGTTTGAGCAATTCCTGTGACACTAGTTATAGATTCCGATGCTACACTTCAGGTTTACTGTATCCCTTGGACCTTCTTATCGACGATGAAACACAGAAATTGCATCGGAATTAAATTGAAAAGGTACAATGCCGACTTAAGTACAAGAAGACTGACTCTTCCTACTGTCAATGTTTTAAACCATTCCAGTGACTCTAGTTATAGAATCCGCCGCTTCACTTCAGGTTTACTGTATCTATCTGTCCTTCGTATTGACGATGAAACACAGAAATTGCATCGGAATTAAATACAAAAGGCACAATGCCGACTTAAGTACATGAAGACTGACTCTTGTTACTGTCTATGTTTTGAACCTTTTCTGTGACACTAGTTATAGATTCCGATGCTTCACTTCATGTTTACTGTACCCCTTGGACGTTCTTAAGGACGACGAAGAACAGAAACTGCATCGGAATTAAATAGAATATGCACAATGCCGACTTAAGTACAAGAAGACTGACTATCCCTAGTGTCTATGTTTTGAACCATTCCTGTGACACTAGTTATAGATTCCGATGCTTCACTTCAGGTTTACTGTATCCCTCTGACATTCTTATTGACGACGAATCACAGAAATTGCATCGGAATTAAATAGAAAAGGCACAATGCTGACTTAAGTACAGGAAGACTGACTCTTCTTACAGTCTATGTTTTGAACCATTCCTGTAACACTAGTTATAGGTTCCAATGCTTCACTTCAGGTTTACTGTATCCCTCTGACCTTCCTTGTGACGATGAAACACAGTAATTGCATCGTAATTTAATACAAATGGCATAATGCGGACTTAAGTATAAGAAAACTGACTCTTCTTAATGTCTATGTTTGGGCAATTCCTGTGACACTAGTTATAGATTCCGATGCTACACTTCAGGTTTACTGTATCCCTTGGACTTTCTTATCGACGATGAAACACAGAAATTGCATCGGAATTAAATAGAAAAGGTACAATGCCGACTTAAGTACAAGAAGACTGGCTCTTCCTACTGTCAATGTTTTGAACCATTCCTGTGACTCTAGTCATAGAATCCGATGCTTCACTTCAGGTTTACTGTATCTCTCTGACCTTCGTATTGACGATGAAACACAGAAATTGCATCGGAATTAAATACAAAAGGCACAATGCCGACTTAAGTACATGAAGTCTGACTCTTGTTACTGTCTATGTTTTGAACCTTTTCTGTGACACTAGATATTGATTCCGATGCTTCACTTCAGGTTTACTGTATCCCTTGGACCTTCTTAAGGACGACGAAACACAGAAATTGCATCGGAATTAAATAGAATATGCACAATGCCGACTTAAGTACAAGAAGACTGACTCTCCCTAATGTCTATAATTTGAACCATTCCTGTGACACTAGTTATAGATTCCGATGCATCACTTCAGGTTTACTGTATCCCTCTGACATTCTTATTGACGATGAAACACAGAAATTGCATCGGAATTAAATAGAAAAGGCACAATGCCGACTTAAGTACAGGAAGACTGACTCTTCTTACAGTCTATGCTTTGAACCATTTCTGTAACACTAGTTATAGATTCCGATGCTTCACATCAGGTTTAATGTATCCCTCTGACCTTCCTCTTGACGATGAAACACAGTAATTGCATCGGAATTAAATACAAAAGGCATAATGCGGACTTAAGTACAAGAAGACTAACTCTTCTTATTGTCTATGTTTTGAACCATTCCTGTGACACTAGATATAGATTCCGATGCTTCACTTCAGGTTTACTGTATCCCTTGGACCTTCTTATTGACGACGAAACACAGAAATTGCATCGGAATTAAATACAAAAGGCACAATGCCGACTTAAGTACAAGAAGACTGATTCTGCTTACTGTCTATGTTTTGAACCATTCCTGTGACACTAGTTATAGATTCCGGTGCTTCACTTCAGGTTTACTGTATCCCTTGGACCTTCTAATTGACGATGAAACACAGAAATTGCACCGGAATTAAATACAAAAGGCACAATACCGACATAATTACAAGATGACTTCTTGCTGTGTATGTTTTGAATTATTCCTGTGATACTAGTTACAGATTCCGATGCTTCACTTCAGGTTTACTGTATCCCTCTGACATTCTTATTGACGACAAAATACAGGAATTGCATCGGAATTAAATAGAAAAGGCACAATGCCGACTTAAGGACAAGAAGACTGACTCTCCCTACTGTCCATGCTTTGAACCATTCCTGTGACACTATTTATAGATTCCGATGCTTCACTTCAAGTTTACTGTATCCCTCTGACCTTCTTATTCACAATGAAACACAGTAATTGCATCGGAATTAAATACAAAAGGCACAATGCCGACTCATGTACAGGAAGACTGACTCTTCTTACTGTCTATGTTTTGAACCTTTCCTGTGACACTAGATATAGATTCCGATGCTTCACTTCAGGTTCACTGTATCCCTTGGACCTTCGTACTGACGACGAAACACAGAAATTGCATCGGAATTAAATTGAAAAGGCACAATGCCGAGTTAAGTACAAGAAGACTGACTCTTCCTATTGTCTATGTTTTGAACCATTCCCGTGACATTAGTTATAGATTGCGATGCTTCACTTCAGGTTTACTGTATCCCTCTGACCTTCTAATTGACGATGAAACACAGAAATTGCATCGGAATTAAATACAATAGGCACAATGCCGACATAAGTACAAGAAGAGTGACTCTTCTTACTGTCTATGTTTTGAACAATTCGAGTGAACTTAGTTATAGATTCCGATGCTTCACTTCAAGTTTACTGTATCCCATGGACCTTCTTATCGACGATGAAACACAGAAATTGAGTCGGAATTAAATACAAGAGCCACAATGCCGACTTAAGTACAAGAAGACTGACTCATCTTACTGTCTATGTTTAGAACCATTCCTGTGACACTAGTTATAGATCCCAATGCTTTATTTCAGGTTTACTGTATCCCTTGGACCTTCTTATTGACGACGAAACACAGAAATTGCATCGGAATTAAATAGAAAAGGCACAATGCCGACTTAAGTACTAGAAGACTGACTCTTCCTACTGTCTATATTTTGAACCATTCCTGTGACACTAGTTATAGATTCCGATGCTTCACTTAAGGTTTACTGTATCCCTCTGACCTTCTTATTTATGATGAAACACATAAATTGCATCGGAATTAAATACAAAATGCACAATGCCGACTTAAGTACTAGAAAACTAACTCATCTTACTGACTATGCTGTGAACATTTCCTGTGAGAACAGTTTTAGATTCCGATGCTTCACTATATGTTTACTGTATCCCTTGGACCTTCTTATTGACGATGAAACACAGAAATTGCATCGGAATTAAATACAAAAGGCACAATGCCGACTTAAGTTCAAGAAGACTGAATCTTCCTACTGTCTATGTTTTAACTGTTCCTGTGACGCTAGTTGTAGATTCCGATGCTTTATTTCAGGTTTACTGATTCCCTCTGACCTTATAGGCGTTGAAACACAGAAACTGCATCGGAGTTAAATACAAAAGGCACAATGACGACTCAAATACAAGATGACAGGCTCTTCTTACTATCTATGTTTTGAACCTATCCTGAGAGACCGGTTCTGGATTCCGGTGTTTCACTTCAGGTTTACTGTATCGCTTGGACCTTCTTATTAACGATGAAACACAGAAATTGTTTCGGAATTAAATTGAAAAGGCACAGTGCCGATTTTAGTACAAGAAGACTGACTCTTCCAACTGTCAATGTTTTGAACCATTCCTGTGACTCTAGTCATAGAATCCGATGCTTCACTTCAGGTTTACTGTATCTCTCTGACCTTCGTATTGACGATGAAACACAGAAATTGCATCGGAATTAAATACAAAAGGCACAATGCCGACTTAAGTACATGAAGTCTGACTCTTGTTACTGTCTATGTTTTGAACCTTTTCTGTGACACTAGATATTGATTCCGATGCTTCACTTCAGGTTTACTGTATCCCTTGGACCTTCTTATTGACGACGAAACACAGAAATTGCATCGGAATTAAATAGAAAATTCACAATGCCGTTTTAAGTACAAAAAGACTGACTCTTCTTACTGACTATGATTAGAACATTTCCTGTGAGACCAGTTTTAGATTCCGATGCTTCACTATATGTTTACTGTATCCCTTGGACCTTTTTATTGACGATGAAACACAGAAATTGCATCGGAATTAAATACAAAAGTCACAATGCCGACTTAAGTACAAGAAGACTGACTCTTCTTACGGTCTATGTTTTGAACCATTCCTGTGACACTAGTTATAGATTCCGGTGCTTCCCTTCAGGTTTACTGTATCCCTTGGACCTTCTAATTGACGATGAAACACAGAAATTGCATCGGAATTAAATACAAAATGCACAATGCCGACTTAAGTACAAGAAGACTGACTCTTCCTACTGTCTATGATTTGAACCATTCCTGTGACACTAGTTATAGATTCCGATGCATCACTTCAGGTTTACTGTTTCCCTTGGATCTTCTTATTGACGATGAAACACAGAAATTGCATCGGAATTAAATACAAAAGGCATAATACCGACATAATTACAAGAAGACTGACCCTTCTTGCAGTGTATGTTTTGAACCATTCCTGTGACACTAATTATAGATTCCGATGCTTGACTTCAGGTTTACTTTATCCCTCTGCCATTCTTATTGACGACAAAATACAGAAATCACATCGGAATTAAATAGAAAAGGCACAATGCCGACTTAAGTACAAGAAGACTGACTCTTCCTACTGTCTATGCTTTGAACCATTCCTGTGACACTATTTATAGATTCCGATGCATCACTTCAGGTTTACTGTATCCCTCTGACCTTCGTATTGACGATGAAACACAGAAATTGCATCGGAATTAAATACAAAAGGCACAATGCCGACTTAAGTACATGAAGACTGACTCTTCTTACTGTCTATGTTTTGAACCTTTTCTGTGACACTAGTTATAGATTCTGATAATTTACTTCAGGTTTCCTGTATCCCTTGGACCTTCTTAAGGACGACGAAACACAGAAATTGCATCGGAATTAAATAGAATATGCACAATGCCGACTTAAGTACAAGAAGACTGACTCTCCCTAATGTCTATAATTTGAACCATTCCTGTGACACTAGTTATAGATTCCGATGCATCACTTCAGGTTTACTGTATCCCTCTGACATTCTTATTGACGATGAAACACAGAAATTGCATCGGAATTAAATAGAAAAGGCACAATGCCGACTTAAGTACAGGAAGACTGACTCTTCTTACAGTCTATGCTTTGAACCATTTCTGTAACACTAGTTATAGATTCCGATGCTTCACATCAGGTTTAATGTATCCCTCTGACCTTCCTCTTGACGATGAAACACAGTAATTGCATCGGAATTAAATACAAAAGGCATAATGCGGACTTAAGTACAAGAAGACTAACTCTTCTTATTGTCTATGTTTTGAACCATTCCTGTGACACTAGATATAGATTCCGATGCTTCACTTCAGGTTTACTGTATCCCTTGGACATTCTTATTGACGACGAAACACAGAAATTGCATCGGAATTAAATACAAAAGGCACAATGCCGACTTAAGTACAAGAAGACTGATTCTGCTTACTGTCTATGTTTTGAACCATTCCTGTGACACTAGTTATAGATTCCGGTGCTTCACTTCAGGTTTACTGTATCCCTTGGACCTTCTAATTGACGATGAAACACAGAAATTGCACCGGAATTAAATACAAAAGGCACAATACCGACATAATTACAAGATGACTTCTTGCTGTGTATGTTTTGAATTATTCCTGTGATACTAGTTACAGATTCCGATGCTTCACTTCAGGTTTACTGTATCCCTCTGACATTCTTATTGACGACAAAATACAGGAATTGCATCGGAATTAAATAGAAAAGGCACAATGCCGACTTAAGGACAAGAAGACTGACTCTCCCTACTGTCCATGCTTTGAACCATTCCTGTGACACTATTTATAGATTCCGATGCTTCACTTCAAGTTTACTGTATCCCTCTGACCTTCTTATTCACAATGAAACACAGTAATTGCATCGGAATTAAATACAAAAGGCACAATGCCGACTCATGTACAGGAAGACTGACTCTTCTTACTGTCTATGTTTTGAACCTTTCCTGTGACACTAGATATAGATTCCGATGCTTCACTTCAGGTTCACTGTATCCCTTGGACCTTCGTACTGACGACGAAACACAGAAATTGCATCGGAATTAAATTGAAAAGGCACAATGCCGAGTTAAGTACAAGAAGACTGACTCTTCCTATTGTCTATGTTTTGAACCATTCCCGTGACATTAGTTATAGATTGCGATGCTTCACTTCAGGTTTACTGTATCCCTCTGACCTTCTAATTGACGATGAAACACAGAAATTGCATCGGAATTAAATACAATAGGCACAATGCCGACATAAGTACAAGAAGAGTGACTCTTCTTACTGTCTATGTTTTGAACAATTCGAGTGAACTTAGTTATAGATTCCGATGCTTCACTTCAAGTTTACTGTATCCCATGGACCTTCTTATCGACGATGAAACACAGAAATTGAGTCGGAATTAAATACAAGAGCCACAATGCCGACTTAAGTACAAGAAGACTGACTCATCTTACTGTCTATGTTTAGAACCATTCCTGTGACACTAGTTATAGATCCCAATGCTTTATTTCAGGTTTACTGTATCCCTTGGACCTTCTTATTGACGACGAAACACAGAAATTGCATCGGAATTAAATAGAAAAGGCACAATGCCGACTTAAGTACTAGAAGACTGACTCTTCCTACTGTCTATATTTTGAACCATTCCTGTGACACTAGTTATAGATTCCGATGCTTCACTTAAGGTTTACTGTATCCCTCTGACCTTCTTATTTATGATGAAACACATAAATTGCATCGGAATTAAATACAAAATGCACAATGCCGACTTAAGTACTAGAAAACTAACTCATCTTACTGACTATGCTGTGAACATTTCCTGTGAGAACAGTTTTAGATTCCGATGCTTCACTATATGTTTACTGTATCCCTTGGACCTTCTTATTGACGATGAAACACAGAAATTGCATCGGAATTAAATACAAAAGGCACAATGCCGACTTAAGTTCAAGAAGACTGAATCTTCCTACTGTCTATGTTTTAACTGTTCCTGTGACGCTAGTTGTAGATTCCGATGCTTTACTTCAGGTTTACTGATTCCCTCTGACCTTATAGGCGTTGAAACACAGAAACTGCATCGGAGTTAAATACAAAAGGCACAATGACGACTCAAATACAAGATGACAGGCTCTTCTTACTATCTATGTTTTGAACCTATCCTGAGAGACCGGTTCTGGATTCCGGTGTTTCACTTCAGGTTTACTGTATCGCTTGGACCTTCTTATTAACGATGAAACACAGAAATTGTTTCGGAATTAAATTGAAAAGGCACAGTGCCGATTTTAGTACAAGAAGACTGACTCTTCCAACTGTCTATGTTTTGAGCAATTCCTGTGACACTAGTTATAGATTCCGATGCTTCACTTCAGGTTTACTGTATCCCTCGGACCTTCTTATTGACGATGAAACACATAAATTGCATCGGAATTAAATACAAAATGCACAATGCCGACTTAAGTACTAGAAAACTAACTCATCTTACTGACTATGCTGTGAACATTTCCTGTGAGAACAGTTTTAGATTCCGATGCTTCACTATATGTTTACTGTATCTCTTGGACCTTCTTATTGACGACGAAACACAGATATTGCATCGGATTTAAATAGAAAAGCACAATGCCGACTTAAGTACAAGAAGACTGAGTCTTCCAACTGTCTATGTTTTGAACCTTTCCTGTGACACTAGTTATAGATTCCGATGCGTCGCTTCAGAATTACTGTATCCCTCTGACATTCTTATTGACGATGAAACACAGAAATTGCATCGGAATTAAATAGAAAAGGCACAATGCCGACTTAAGTTCAAGAAGACTGAATCTTCCTACTGTCTATGCTTTGAACCTTTTCTGTGACACTAGTTATAGATTCCAATGCTTCACTTCAGGTTTACTGTAACCCTCTGACCTTCTTATTCACAATGAAACACAGTAATTGCATCGGAATTAAATACAAAAGGCACAATGCCGACTCATGTACAAGAAGACTGACTCTTCTTACTGTCTATGTTTTGAACCTTTCCTGTGACACTAGATATAGATTCCGATGCTTCAATTCAGGTTCACTGTATCCCATGGACCTTCGTACTGACGACGAAACACAGAAATTGCATCGGAATTAAATAGAAAAGGCACAATGCCGTTTTAAGTACAAGAAGACTGACTCTTCTTACTGACTATGATTTGAACATTTCCTGTGAGACCAGTTTTAGATTCCGATGCTTCACTATATGTTTACTGTATCCCTTGGACCTTCTTATTGACGATGAAACACAGAAATTGCATCGGAATTAAATAGAAAAGGCACGATGCCGACTTAAGGACAAGAAGACTGACTCTCCCTACTGTCCATGCTTTGAAACATTCCTGTGACACTATTTATAGATTCCGATGCTTCACTTCAAGTTTACTGTATCCCTCTGACCTTCTTATTCACAATGAAACACAGTAATTGCATCGGAATTAAATACAAAAGGCACAATGCCGACTCATGTACAAGAAGACTGACTCTTCTTACTGTCTATGTTTTGAACCTTTCCTGTGACACTAGATATAGATTCCGATGCTTCAATTCAGGTTCACTGTATCCCTTGGACCTTCGTACTGACGACGAAACACAGAAATTGCATCGGAATTAAATTGAAAAGCCACAATGCCGAGTTAAGTACAAGAAGACTGACTCTTCCTATTGTCTATGTTTTGAACCATTCCCGTGACATTAGTTATAGATTGCGATGCTTCACTTCAGGTTTACTGTATCCCTCTGACCTTCTTATTGACGATGAAACACAGAAATTGCATCGGAATTAAATACAATAGGCACAATGCCGACTTAAGTACAAGAAGAGTGACTCTTCTTACTGTCTATGTTTTGAACAATTCGAGTGAACTTAGTTATAGATTCCAATGCTTCACTTCAAGTTTACTGTATCCCATGGACCTTCTTATCGACGATGAAACACAGAAATTGAGTCGGAATTAAATACAAGAGCCACAATGCCGACTTAAGTACAAGAAGACTGACTCTTCTTACTGTCTATGTTTAGAACCATTCCTGTGACACTAGTTATAGATCCCAATGCTTTATTTCAGGTTTACTGTATCCCTTGGACCTTCTTATTGACGACGAAACACAGAAATTGCATCGGAATTAAATAGAAAAGGCACAATGCCGACTTAAGTACTAGAAGACTGACTCTTCCTACTGTCTATGTTTTGAACCATTCCTGTGACATTAGTTATAGATTCCGATGCTTCACGTAAGGTTTACTGTATCCCTCTGACCTTCTTATTTATCATGAAACACATAAATTGCATCGGAATTAAATACAAAATGCACAATGCCAACTTAAGTACTAGAAGACTGACTCTACTTACTGACTATGCTGTGAACATTTCCTGTGAGAACAGTTTTAGATTCCGATGCTTCATTATATGTTTACTGTATCCCTTGGACCTTCTTATTGACGATGAAACACAGAAATTGCATCGGAATTAAATACAAAAGGCACAATGGCAACTTAAGTTCAAGAAGACTGACTCTTCCTACTCTCTATGTTTTAACTGTTCCTGTGACGCTAGTTATAGATTCCGATGCTTCACTTCAGGTTTACTGATTACCTCTGACCTTATTGACGTTGAAACACAGAAACTGCATCGGAGTTAAATACAAAAGGCACAATGACGACTCAAATACAAGATGACAGGCTCTTCTTACTATCTATGTTTTGAACCTTTCCTGAGAGACCGGTTTTAGATTCCGGTGTTTCACTTCAGGTTTACTGTATCCCTTGGACCTTCTTATTAACGATGAAACACAGAAATTGCTTCGGAATTAAATTAAAAAGGCACAGTGCCGACTCATGTACAAGAAGACTGACTCTTCTTACTGTCTATGATTTGAACATTTCCTGTGACACTAGATATAGATTCCGATGCTTCACATCAGGTTTACTGTATCCCTCGGACCTTCTTATTGACGATGAAACACAGTAATTGCATCGGAATTAAATACAAAAGGCACAATGCCGACTCATGTACAAGAAGACTGACTCTTCTTACTGTCTATGATTTGAACATTTCCTGTGACACTAGATATAGATTCCGATGCTTCACATCAGGTTCACTGTATCCCTTGGACCTTCTTATTGACGACGAAACAGAGAAATTGCAACGGAATTAAAAAGAAAAGGCACAATGCTGACTTAAGTACAAGAAGACTGACTCTTCCTACTGTCTATGATTTGAACCATTCCCGTGACACTAGTTATAGATTTCGATGCTTCACTTCAGGTTTACTGTATTCCTCTGACCATCTTATTAACGATGAAACGCAGAAATTGCATCGGAATTAAATACAAATGGCGCAATGCCGACTTACGTACAAGAAGACTGACTCATCTTACTGTCTATGTATTGAACCATTCCTGTGACACTAGTTATAGATTCCGATGCTTCACTTCAGGTTTACTGTATCTCTTGGACCTTCTTACTGACGACGAAACAGAGAAATTTGCATCGGAATTAAATAGAAAAGCACAATGCCGACTTAAGTACATGAAGACTGAGTCTTCCAACTGTCTATGTTTTGAGCCTTTCCTGTGACACTAGTTATAGATTCCGATGCGTCGCTTCAGAATTACTGTATCCCTCTGACATTTTTATTGACGATGAAACACAGAAATGGCATCGGAATTAAATAGAAAAAGCACAATGCCGACTTAAGTACAGGAAGACTGACTATTCTTACAGTCTATGTTTTGAACCATTCCTGTAACACTAGTTATAAATTCCGATGCTTCACTTCAGGTTTACTGTATCCCTCTGACCTTCTTATTGACGGTGAAACACAGTAATTGCATCGGAATTAAATACAAAAGGCACAATGCCGACATAAGTACATGAAGACTGACTCTTCTTACTGTCTATGTTTTGAACCTTTTCTGTGACACTAGTTATAGATTCTAATGCTTCACTTCAGGTTTACTGTATCCCTTGGACCTTCTTAAGGACGACGAAACACAGAAATAGCATCGGAATTAAATAGAATTTGCACAATGTCGACTTAAGTACAAGAAGACTGACTCTCCCTAGTGTCTATGTTTTGAACCATTCCTGTGACACTAGTTATAGATTCCGATGCTTCACTTCAGGTTTACTGTATCCCTCTGACCTTCCTTTTGACGATGAAACACAGCAATTGCATCGTAATTTAATACAAAAGGGATAATGCGAACTTAAGTACAAGAAGACTGACTCTTCCTACTGTCTATGGTTTGAACCATTCCTGTGACACTAGTTATAGATTCCGATGCTTCACTTCAGGATAACTGTATCCCTCTGACATTCTTATTGACGATGAATAACAGAAATTGCATCAAAATTAAATAAAAAAGGCACAATGCCGCCTTAAGTACAGGAAGACTGACTCTTCTTACAGTCTATGTTTTGAACCATTCCTGTAACACTAGTTATAAATTCCGATGCTTCACTTCAGGTTTACTGTATCCCTCTGACCTTCTTTTTGACGATGAAACACAGTAATTGCATCGGAAATAAATACAAAAGGCACAATGCCGACTTAAGTACATGAAGACTGACTCTCCCTAGTGTCTATGTTTTGAACCATTCCTGTGACACTAGTTGTAGATTCCGATGCTTCACTTCAGGTTTACTGTATCCCTCTGACACTCTTATTGACGATGAATCACAGAAATTGCATCGGAATTAAATAGAAAAGGCACAATGCCGCCTTAAGTACAGGAAGACTGACTCTTCTTACAGTCTATGCTTTTAACCATTCCTGTAACACTAGTTATAGAATCCGATGCTTCACTTCAGGTTTACTGTATCCCTCTGACCTTCCTTTTGACGATGAAACACAGTAATTGCATCGTAATTTAATACAAAATGCATAATGCGGACTTAAGTACATGAAGACTGACTCTTCTTATTGTCTATGTTTTGAACCATTCCTGTGACACTAGATATAGATTACGATGTTTCACTTCAGGTTTACTGTATCCCTTGGATCTTCTTATTCACGATGAAACACAGAAATTGCATCGGAATTAAATACAAAAGCCACAATTCCGACATAATTACAAGAAGACTAACTCTTCTTGCTGTGTATGTTTTTAACCATTCCTGTGACACTAGTTATAGATTCCGATGCTTCACTTCAGGTTTACTGTATCCCTCTGCCATTCATATTCACGACAAAATACAGAAATTACATCGGAATTAAATAGAAAAGGCACAATGCCGACTTAAGTACACGAAGACTGACTCTTCCTACTGTCTATGCTTTCAACCATTCCTGTGACACTATTTATAGATTCCGATGCTTCACTTCAGGTTTACTGTGTCCCTCTGACCTTCTTATTGACGATGAACACAGAAATTGCATCAGAATTAAATACAAAAGGCACAATGCTGACTTAAGTACATGAAGACTGACTCTTCTTATTGTCTATGTTTTGAACCTTTTCTGTGACACTAGTTATAGATTCCGATGCTTCATTTCATGTTTACTGTATCCCTTGGACCTTCTTAAGAACGACGAAACACAGAAATTGCATCGGAATTAAATAGAATACGCACAATGCCGTCTTAAGTACAAGAAGACTGACTCTCCCTAGTGTCTATGTTTTGAACCAGTCCTGTGACACTAGTTATGGATTCCGATGCATCACTTCAGGTTTACTGTATCCCTTGGATCTTCTTATTGACGATGAAACACAGAAATTGCTTCGGAATTAAATACAAAAGGCACAATGGCAACTTAAGTTCAAGAAGACTGACTCTTCCTACTCTCTATGTTTTAACTGTTCCTGTGACGCTAGTTATAGATTCCGATGCTTCACTTCAGGTTTACTGATTACCTCTGACCTTATTGACGTTGAAACACAGAATCTGCATCTGAGTTAAATACAAAAGGCACAATGACGACTCAAATACAAGATGACAGGCTCTTCTTACTATCTATGTTTTGAACCTTTCCTGAGAGACCGGTTTTAGATTCCGGTGTTTCACTTCAGGTTTACTGTATCCCTTGGACCTTCTTATTAACGATGAAACACAGAAATTGCTTCGGAATTAAATTAAAAAGGCACAGTGCCGACTCATGTACAAGAAGACTGACTCTTCTTACTGTCTATGATTTGAACATTTCCTGTGACACTAGATATAGATTCCGATGCTTCACATCAGGTTTACTGTATCCCTCGGACCTTCTTATTGACGATGAAACACAGTAATTGCATCGGAATTAAATACAAAAGGCACAATGCCGACTCATGTACAAGAAGACTGACTCTTCTTACTGTCTATGATTTGAACATTTCCTGTAACACTAGATATAGATTCCGATGCTTCACATCAGGTTCACTGTATCCCTTGGACCTTCTTATTGACGACGAAACAGAGAAATTGCAACGGAATTAAAAAGAAAAGGCACAATGCTGACTTAAGTACAAGAAGACTGACTCTTCCTACTGTCTATGATTTGAACCATTCCCGTGACACTAGTTATAGATTTCGATGCTTCACTTCAGGTTTACTGTATTCCTCTTACCATCTTATTAACGATGAAACGCAGAAATTGCATCGGAATTAAATACAAATGGCGCAATGCCGACTTACGTACAAGAAGACTGACTCATCTTACTGTCTATGTATTGAACCATTCCTGTGACACTAGTTATAGATTCCGATGCTTCACTTCAGGTTTACTGTATCTCTTGGACCTTCTTACTGACGACGAAACAGAGAAATTTGCATCGGAATTAAATAGAAAAGCACAATGCCGACTTAAGTACATGAAGACTGAGTCTTCCAACTGTCTATGTTTTGAGCCTTTCCTGTGACACTAGTTATAGATTCCGATGCGTCGCTTCAGAATTACTGTATCCCTCTGACATTTTTATTGACGATGAAACACAGAAATGGCATCGGAATTAAATAGAAAAAGCACAATGCCGACTTAAGTACAGGAAGACTGACTATTCTTACAGTCTATGTTTTGAACCATTCCTGTAACACTAGTTATAAATTCCGATGCTTCACTTCAGGTTTACTGTATCCCTCTGACCTTCTTTTTGACGGTGAAACACAGTAATTGCATCGGAATTAAATACAAAAGGCACAATGCCGACATAAGTACATGAAGACTGACTCTTCTTACTGTCTATGTTTTGAACCTTTTCTGTGACACTAGTTATAGATTCTAATGCTTCACTTCAGGTTTACTGTATCCCTTGGACCTTCTTAAGGACGACGAAACACAGAAATAGCATCGGAATTAAATAGAATTTGCACAATGTCGACTTAAGTACAAGAAGACTGACTCTCCCTAGTGTCTATGTTTTGAACCATTCCTGTGACACTAGTTATAGATTCCGATGCTTCACTTCAGGTTTACTGTATCCCTCTGACCTTCCTTTTGACGATGAAACACAGTAATTGCATCGTAATTTAATACAAAAGGGATAATGCGAACTTAAGTACAAGAAGACTGACTCTTCCTACTGTCTATGGTTTGAACCATTCCTGTGATACTAGTTATAGATTCCGATGCTTCACTTCAGGATTACTGTATCCCTCTGACATTCTTAATGACGATGAATAACAGAAATTGCATCAAAATTAAATAAAAAAGGCACAATGCCGCCTTAAGTACAGGAAGACTGACTCTTCTTACAGTCTATGTTTTGAACCATTCCTGTAACACTAGTTATAAATTCCGATGCTTCACTTCAGGTTTACTGTATCCCTCTGACCTTCTTTTTGACGATGAAACACAGTAATTGCATCGGAATTAAATACAAAAGGCACAATGCCGACTTAAGTACATGAAGACTGACTCTCCCTAGTGTCTATGTTTTGAACCATTCCTGTGACACTAGTTGTAGATTCCGATGCTTCACTTCAGGTTTACTGTATCCCTCTGACCTTCCTTTTGACGATGAAACACAGTAATTGCATCGTAATTTAATACAAAATGCATAATGCGGACTTAAGTACATGAAGACTGACTCTTCTTATTGTCTATGTTTTGAACCATTCCTGTGACACTAGATATAGATTACGATGTTTCACTTCAGGTTTACTGTATCCCTTGGATCTTCTTATTCACGATGAAACACAGAAAATGCATCGGAATTAAATACAAAAGCCACAATTCCGACATAATTACAAGAAGACTAACTCTTCTTGCTGTGTATGTTTTTAACCATTCCTGTGACACTAGTTATAGATTCCGATGCTTCACTTCAGGTTTACTGTATCCCTCTGCCATTCATATTCACGACAAAATACAGAAATTACATCGGAATTAAATAGAAAAGGCACAATGCCGACTTAAGTACACGAAGACTGACTCTTCCTACTGTCTATGCTTTCAACCATTCCTGTGACACTATTTATAGATTCCGATGCTTCACTTCAGGTTTACTGTGTCCCTCTGACCTTCTTATTGACGATGAACACAGAAATTGCATCAGAATTAAATACAAAAGGCACAATGCTGACTTAAGTACATGAAGACTGACTCTTCTTATTGTCTATGTTTTGAACCTTTTCTGTGACACTAGTTATAGATTCCGATGCTTCATTTCATGTTTACTGTATCCCTTGGACCTTCTTAAGAACGACGAAACACAGAAATTGCATCGGAATTAAATAGAATATGCACAATGCCGTCTTAAGTACAAGAAGACTGACTCTCCCTAGTGTCTATGTTTTGAACCAGTCCTGTGACACTAGTTATGGATTCCGATGCATCACTTCAGGTTTACTGTATCCCTTGGATCTTCTTATTGACGATGAAACACAGAAATTGCATCGGAATTAAATACAAAAGGCACAATACCGACATAATTCCGAGAAGACTGACTCTTCTTGCTGTGTATGTTTTTAACCATTCCTGTGACACTAGTTATAGATTCCGATGTTTCACTTCAGGTTTACTGTATTCCTCTGCCATTCTTATTGACGACAAAATACAGAAATTACATCGGAATTAAATAGAAAAGGAACAATGCCAACTTAAGTACAAGAAGACTGACTCTTCCTACTGTCTATGGTTTGAACCATTCCTGTGACACTAGTTATAGATTCCGATGCTTCACTTCAGGATTACTGTATCCCTCTGACATTCTTATTGACGATGAAACACAGTAATTGCATCAGAATTAAATACAAAAGGCATAATGCGGACTTAAAAACAAGAAGACTGACTCTTCTTATTGTCTATGTTTTGAACCTTTCCTGTGACACTAGGTTTAGATTCCGATGCTTCATTTCAGGTTTACTGTATCCCTTGGACCTTCTAATTGACGAGGAAACACAGAAATTGCATCGGAATTAAATACAAAAGGCACTATGCCGACTTAAGTACAAGAAGACTGACTCTTCCTACTGTCTATGGTTTGAACCATTCCTGTGACACTAGTTATAGATTCCGATGCTTCACTTCAGGTTTACTGCATCCCTTGGACCTTCTTATTGACGATGAAACACAGAAACTGCATCGGAATTAAATACAAAAGGCACAATGCCGACTTAAGTACATGAAGACTGCCTCTTCTTACTGTCTATGTTTTGAACCTTTTTTGTGACACTAGTTATAGATTCCGATGCTTCACTTCAGGTTTACTGTATCCCTTGGACCTTCTTAAGGACGACGAAACACAGAAATTGCATCGGAATTAAATAGAATATGCACAATGCCGACTTAAGTACAAGAAGACTGACTCTTCTTACTGACTATGATTTGAACATTTCCTGTGAGACCAGTTTTAGATTCCGATGCTTCACTATATGTTTACTGTATCCCTTGGACCTTCTTATTGTCGATGAAACACAGAAATTGCATCGGAATTAAATACAAAAGGCACAATGCCGACTTAAGTACAAGTAGACTGACTCTTCTTACGGTCTATGCTTTGAACCATTCCTGTGACACTAGTTATAGATTCCGGTGCTTCACTTCAGGTTTACTGTATCCCTTGGATCTTCTTATTGACGATGAAACACAGAAATTGCATCGGAATTTAATACAAAAGGCACAATACCGACATCATTACAAGAAGACTAATTCTTCTTGCTGTGTACGCTTTTAACCATTCCTGTGACACTAGTTATAGATTCCGATGCTTCACTTCAGGTTTACTGTATCCCTCTGCCATTCTTATTGACGACAAAATACAGAAATTACATCGGAATTAAATAGAAAAGGCACAATGCAGACTTAAGTACAAGAAGACTGACTCTTCCTACTGTCTATGCTTTGAACCATTCCTGTGACACTATTTATAGATTCCGATGCTTCACATCAGGTTTACTGTATCCCTCTGACCTTCTTATTGACGATGAAACACAGAAATTGCATCGGAATTAAATACAAAAGGCACAATGCCGACTTAAGTACATGAAGACTGACTCTTCTTACTGTCTATGTTTTGAACCTTTTCTGTGACACTAGTTATAGATTCCGATGCTTCACTTCAGGTTTACTGTATCCCTTGGACCTTCTTAAGGACGACGAAACACAGAAATTGCATCGGAATTAAATAGAATATGCACAATGCCGACTTAAGTACAAGAAGACTGACTCTTCTTACTGACTATGATTTGAACATTTCCTGTGAGACCAGTTTTAGATTCCGATGCTTCACTATATGTTTACTGTATCCCTTGGACCTTCTTATTGACGATGAAACACAGAAATTGCATCGGAATTAAATACAAAAGGCACAATGCCGACTTAAGTACAAGAAGACTGACTCTTCCTACTGTCTATGCTTTGAACCTTTCCTGTGACACTATTTATAGATTCCGATGCTTCACTTCAGGTTTACTGTATCCCTCTGACCTTCTTATTGACGATGAAACACAGTAATTGCATCGTAATTAAATACAAAAAGCATAATGCGGACTTAAGTACAAGAAGACTGACTCTTCTTATTGTCTATGTTTTGAACCATTCCTGTGACACTAGATATAGATTCCGATGTTTCACTTCAGGTTTACTGTATCCCTTGGACCTTCTTATTGACGACGAAACACAGAAATTGCATCGGAATTAAATAGAAAAGGCACAATGCCGTTTTAAGTACAAGAAGACTGACTCTTCTTACTGACTATGATTTGAACATTTCCTGTGAGACCAGTTTTAGATTCCGATGCTTCACTATATGTTTACTGTATACCTTGGACCTTCTTATTGACGATGAAACACAGAAATTGCATCGGAATTAAATACAAAAGGCATAATGCCGAGTTATGTACAAGAAGACTGACTCTTCTTACGGTCTATGTTTTGAACCATTCCTGTGACACTAGTTATAGATTCCGGTGCTTCACTTCAGGTTTACTGTATCCCTTGGATCTTCTTATTGACGATGAAACACAGATATTGCATCGGAATTAAATACAAAAGGCACAATACCGGCATAATTACAAGAAGACTAACTCTTCTTGCTGTGTATGTTTTTAACCATTCCTGTGACACTAGTTATAGATTCCGATGCTTCACTTCAGGTTTACTGTATACCTCTGCCATTCATATTGACGACAAAATACAGAAATTACATCGGAATTAAATAGAAAAGGCACAATGCCGACTTAAGTACACGAAGACTGACTCTTCTTACTGTCTTTGCTTTGAACCATTCCTGTGACACTATTTATAGATTCCGATGCTTCACTTCAGGTTTACTGTGTCCCTCTGACCTTCTTATTGACGATGAACCACAGAAATTGCATCGGAATTAAATACAAAAGGCACAATGCTGACTTAAGTACATGAAGACTGACTCTTCTTACTGTCTATGTTTTGAACCTTTTCTGTGACACTAGTTATAGATTCCGATGCTTCATTTCAGGATTACTGTATCCCTTGGACCTTCTTAAGGACGACGAAACACAGAAATTGCATCGGAATTAAATAGAATATGCACAATGCCGACTTAAGTACAAGAAGACTGACTCTCCCTAGTGTCTATGTTTTGCACCAGTCCTGTGACACTAGTTATAGATTCCGATGCTTCACTTCAGGATTACTGTATCCCTCGGACATTCTTATTGACGATGAAACACAGTAATTGCATCGGAATTAAATACAAAAGGCATAATGCGGACTTAAGTACAAGATGACTGATTCTTCTTATTGTCTATGTTTTGAACCATTCCTGTGACACTAGATATAGATTCCGATGCTTCACTTCAGGTTTACTGTATGCCTTGGACCTTCTTATTGACGACGAAACACAGAAATTGCATCGGAAATAAATAGAAAATGCACAATGACGACTTAAGTACAGGAAGACTGACTCTTCTTACTGACTATGATTTGAACATTTCCTGTGAGATCAGTTTTAGATTCCGTGCTTCATTATATGTTTACTGTATCCCTTGGACCTTCTTATTGACGATGAAACACAGAAATTGCATCGGAATTACATATACAAAAGGCACAATGCCGACTTAAGTACAAGAAGACTGACTCTTCCTACTGTCTATGTTTGAACCATTCCTGTGACACTAGTTATAGATTCCGATGCGTCACTTCAGCTTTACTGTATCCCTTGGATCTTCTTATTGACGATGAAACACAGATATTGCATCGGAATTAAATACAAAAGGCACAATACCGACATAATTACAAGAAGACTGACTCTTCTTGCTGTGTATGTTTTTAACCATTCCTGTGACACTAGTTATAGATTCCGATGCTTCACTTCAGGTTTACTGTATTCCTCTGCCATTCTTATTGACGACAAAATACAGAAATTACATCGGAATTAAATAGAAAAGGCACAGTGCCGACTTAAGTACAAGAAGACTGACTCTTCCTACTGTCTATGCTTTGAACCATTCCTGTGACACTATTTATAGATTCCGATGCTTCACTTCAGGTTACTGTATCCCTCTGACCTTCTTATTGACGATGAACCATAGAAATTGCATCGGAATTAAATACAAAAGGCACAATGCCGACTCAAGTACATGAAGACTGACTCTTCTTACTGTCTATGTTTTGAACCTTTTCTGTGACACTAGTTATAGATTCCGATGCTTCACTTCAGGTTTACTGTATCGCTTGGACCTTCTTAAGGACGACGAAACACAGAAATTGCATCGGAATGAAATACAAAAGGCACAATGCCGACTTGAGTACATGAATGCTGACTCTTCTTACTGTCTATGTTTTGAACCATTCCATTGACACTAGTTATAGATTCCGATTCTTCACTCCAGCATTACTGTATCCCTTGGACCTTCTTATTGACGATGAAACACTGAAATTGCATCGGAATTAAATAGATGAGGCAAATATGCCGACTTAAGTACAAGAAGACTGACTCTTCCTACTGTCTATGGTTTGAACCATTCCTGTGACACTAGTTATAGATTCCGATGCTTCACTTCAGGTTTACTGTATCCCTTGGACCTTCTTATTGACGATGAAACACAGAAATTGCATCGGAATTAAATACAAAAGGCACAATGCCGACTTAAGTACATGAAGACTGCCTCTTCTTACTGTCTATGTTTTGAACCTTTTCTGTGACACTAGTTATAGATTCCGATGCTTCACTTCAGGTTTACTGTATCCCTTGGACCTTCTTAAGGACGACGAAACACAGAAATTGCATCGGAATTAAATAGAATATGCACAATGCCGACTTAAGTACAAGAAGACTGACTCTTCTTACTGACTATGATTTGAACATTTCCTGTGAGACCAGTTTTAGATTCCGATGCTTCACTATATGTTTACTGTATCCCTTGGACCTTCTTATTGTCGATGAAACACAGAAATTGCATCGGAATTAAATACAAAAGGCACAATGCCGACTTAAGTACAAGAAGACTGACTCATCTTACGGTCTATGTTTTGAACTATTCCTGTGACACTAGTTATAGATTCCGGTGCTTCACTTCAGGTTTGCTGTATCCCTTGGATCTTCTTATTGACGATGAAACACAGTAATTGCATAGTAATTTAATACAAAAAGCATAATGCGGACTTAAGTACAAGAAGACTGACTCTTCTTATTGTCTATGTTTTGAACCATTCCTGTGACACTAGATATAGATTCCGATGTTTCACTTCAGGTTTACTGTATCCCTTGGACCTTCTTATTGACGACGAAACACAGAAATTGCATCGGAATTAAATAGAAAAGGCACAATGCCGTTTTAAGTACAAGAAGACTGACTCTTCTTACTGACTATGATTTGAACATTTCCTGTGAGACCAGTTTTAGATTCCGATGCTTCACTATATGTTTACTGTATCCCTTGGACCTTCTTATTGACGATGAACCACAGAAATTGCATCGGAATTAAATACAAAAGGCATAATGCCGAGTTATGTACAAGAAGACTGACTCTTCTTACGGTCTATGTTTTGAACCATTCCTGTGACACTAGTTATAGATTCCGGTGCTTCACTTCAGGTTTACTGTATCCCTTGGATCTTCTTATTGACGATGAAACACAGAAATTGCATCGGAATTAAATACAAAAGGCACAATACCGGCATAATTACAAGAAGACTAACTCTTCTTGCTGTGTATGCTTTTAACCATTCCTGTGACACTAGTTATAGATTCCGATGCTTCACTTCAGGTTTACTGTATACCTCTGCCATTCATATTGACGACAAAATGCAGAAATTACATCGGAATTAAATAGAAAAGGCACAATGCCGACTTAAGTACACGAAGACTGACTCTTCTTACTGTCTTTGCTTTGAACCATTCCTGTGACACTATTTATAGATTCCGATGCTTCACTTCAGGTTTACTGTGTCCCTCTGACCTTCTTATTGACGATGAACCACAGAAATTGCATCGGAATTAAATACAAACGGCACAATTCTGACTTAAGTACATGAAGACTGACTCTTCTTATTGTCTATGTTTTGAACCATTCCTGTGACACTAGGTATAGATTCCGATGCTTCACTTCAGGTTTACTGTATCCCTTGGACCTTCTAATTGACGACGAAACACAGAAATTGCATCGGAATTAAATACAAATGGCACAATGCCGACTTGAGTACATGAATGCTGACTCTTCTTACTGTCTATGTTTTGAACCATTCCATTGACACTAGTTATAGATTCCGATTCTTCACTCCAGCATTACTGTATCCCTTGGACCTTCTTACTGACGATGAAACACTGAAATTGCATCGGAATTAAATAGATGAGGCAAATATGCCGACTTAAGCACAAGAAGACTGACTCTTCCTACTGTCTATGGTTTGAACCATTCCTGTGACACTAGTTATAGATTCCGATGCTTCACTTCAGGTTTACTGTATCCCTTGGACCTTCTTAAGGACGGCGAAACACAGAAATTGCATCGGAATTAAATAGAATATGCACAATGCCGACTTAAGTACAAGAAGACTGACTCTTCTTACTGACTATGATTTGAACATTTCCTGTGAGACCAGTTTTAGATTCCGTTGCTTCACTATATGTTTACTGTATCCCTTGGACCTTCATATTGACGATGAAACACAGAAATTGCATCGGAATTAAATACAAAAGGCACAATGCCGACTTAAGTACAAGAAGACTGACTCTTCTTACGGTCTATATTTTGAACCATTCCTGTGACACTAGTTATAGATTCCGGTGCTTCACTTCTGGTTTACTGTATCCCTTGGATCTTCTTATTGACGATGAAACACAGAAATTGCATCGGAATTTAATACAAAAGGCACAATACCGACATAATTACAAGAAGACTAATTCTTCTTGCTGTGTACGTTTTTAACCATTCCTGTGACACTAGTTATAGATTCCGATGCTTCACTTCAGGTTTACTGTATCCCTCTGCCATTCTTATTGACGACAAAATACAGAAATTACATCGGAATTAAATAGAAAAGGCACAATGCCGACTTAAGTACAACAAGACTGACTCTTCCTACTGTCTATGCTTTGAACCATTCCTGTGACACTATTTATAGATTCCGATGCTTCACTTCAGGTTTACTGTATCCCTCTGACCTTCTTATTGACGATGAAACACAAACATTGCATCGGAATTAAATACAAAAGGCACAATGCCGACTTAAGTACATGAAGACTGACTCTTCTTACTGTCTATGTTTTGAACCTTTTCTGTGACACTAGTTATAGATTCCGATGCTTCACTTCAGGTTTACTGTATCCCTTGGACCTTCTTAAGGACGACGAAACACAGAAATTGCATCGGAATTAAATAGAATATGCACAATGCCGACTTAAGTACAAGAAGACTGACTCTTCTTACTGACTATGATTTGAACATTTCCTGTGAGACCAGTTTTAGATTCCGATGCTTCACTATATGTTTACTGTATCCCTTGGACCTTCTTATTGACGATGAAACACAGAAATTGCATTGGAATTAAATACAAAAGGCACAATGCCGATTTAAGTACAAGAAGACTGACTCTTCTTACGGTCTATGTTTTGAACCATTCCTGTGACACTAGTTATAGATTCCGGTGCTTCACTTCAGGTTTACTGTATCCCTTGGATCTTCTTATTGACGATGAAACACAGAAATTGCATCGGAATTAAATACAAAAGGCACAATACCGACATAATTACAAGAAGACTAATTCTTCTTGCTGTGTACGTTTTTAACCATTCCTGTGACACTAGTTATAGATTCCGATGCTTCACTTCAGGTTTACTGTCTCCCTCTGCCATTCTTATTGTCGACAAAATACAGATATTACATCGGAATTTAATAGAAAAGGCACAATGCCGACTTAAGTACAAGAAGACTGACTCTTCCTACTGTCTATGATTTGAACCATTCCTGTGACACTAATTATAGATTCCGATGCTTCACTTCAGGTTTACTGTATCCCTCTGACCTTCTTATTGACGATGAAACACAGAAATCGCATCGGAATTAAATACAAAAGGCACAATGCCGACTTAAGTACATGAAGACTGACTCTTCTTACTGTCTATGTTTTGAACCCTTTCTGTGACACTAGTTATAGATTCCGATGCTTCACTTCAGGTTTACTGTATCCCTTGGACCTTCTTAAGGACGACGAAACACAGAAATTGCATCGGAATTAAATAGAATATGCACAATGCCGACTTAAGTACAAGAAGACTGACTCTCCCTATTGTCTATGTTTTGAACCAGTCCTGTGACACTAGTTATAGATTCCGATGCTTCACTTCAGGTTTACTGTATCCCTCTGACATTCTTATTGACGATGAAACACAGTAATTGCATCGGAATTAAATACAATAGGCATAATGCGGACTTAAGTACAAGAAGACTGACTCTTCTTGCTGTGTATGTTTTTAACCATTCCTGTGACACTAGTTATAGATTCCGATGCTTCACTTCAGGTTTACTGTATTCCTCTGCCATTCTTATTGACGACAAAATACAGAAATTACATCGGAATTAAATAGAAATGGCACAATGCCGACTTAAGTACAAGAAGACTGACTCTTCCTACTGTCTATGCTTTGAACCATTCCTGTGACACTATTTATAGATTCCGAAGCTTCACTTCAGGTTTACTGTATCCCTCTGAATTTCCTATTGACGATGAAGGACAGAAATTGCATCGGAATTAAATACAAAAGGCACAATGCCGACTTAAGTACATGAAGACTGACTCCTCTTACTGTCTATGTTTTGAACCTTTTCTGCGACACTAGTTATAGATTCCGATGCTTCACTTCAGGTTTACTGTTTCCCTCTGACACTCTTGTTGACGATGAAACACAGAAATTGCATCGGAAATAAATAGAAAAGGCACAATGCCGATTTAAGTACATGAAGACTGACTCTTCTTACAGTCTATGTTTTGAACCATTCCTGTAACACTAGTTATAGATTCCGATGCTTCACTTCAAGTTTACTGTATCCCCCTGACCTTCTTATTGACGATGAATCACAGTAATTGCATCGGAATTAAATACAACAGGCACAATGCCGACTCATGTACAAGATGACTGACTCTTCTTACTGTCTATGTTAAGAACCTTTCCTGTGACACTAGATATAGATTCCGATGCTTCACTTCAGGTTCACTGTATCCCTTGGACCTTCGTATTGACGACGAAACACAGAAATTGCATCGGTATTAAATAGAATAGGCACAATGCCGACTTAAGTACATTAAGACTGACTCTTCCTATTGTCTATGTTTTGAACCATTCCCGTGACATTAGTTATAGATTGCGATGCTTCACTTCAGGTTTACTGTATCCCTCTGACCTTCTTATTGATGATGAAACACAGTAATTGCATCGGAATTAAATAGAAAAGGCGCAATGCCGACTTACGTACAAGAAGACTGACTCATCTTACTGTCTATGTTTTGAACCATTCCTGTGACACTAGTTATAGATTCCGATGCTTCACTTCAGGTTTACTTTATCCCTTGGACATTCTGATTGACGACGAAACGCAGAAATTGCAACGGAATTAAATAGAAAAGGCACAATGCCGACTTAAGTACAAGAAGACAGACTCTTCTTACTGTCAATGTTTTGAACCATTGATGTGACACTAGTTATAGATTCTGATGCTTCACTTCAGGTTTACTGTATCCCTTGGACCTTCTTAAGGACGACGAAACACAGAAATTGCATCGGAATTAAATAGAATATGCACAATGCCGACTTAAGTACAAGAAGACTGACTCTTCTTACTGACTATGATTTGAACATTTCCTGTGAGACCAGTTTTAGATTCCGATGCTTCACTATATGTTTACTGTATCCCTTGGACCATCTTATTGACGATGAAACACAGAAATTGCATCGGAATTAAATACAAAAGGCACAATGCCGACTTAAGTACAAGAAGACTGACTCTTCCTACTGTCTATGCTTTGAACCATTCCTGTGACACTATTTATAGATTCCGATGCTTCACTTCAGGTTTACTGTATCCCTCTGACCTTCTTATTGACGATGAAACACAGTAATTGCATAGTAATTTAATACAAAAAGCATAATGCGGACTTAAGTACAAGAGGACTGACTCTTCTTATTGCCTATGTTTTGAACCATTCCTGTGACACTAGATATAGATTCCGATGTTTCACTTCAGGTTTACTGTATCCCTTGGACCTTCTTATTGACGACGAAACACAGAAATTGCATCGGAATTAAATAGAAAAGGCACAATGCCGTTTTAGGTACAAGAAGACTGACTCTTCTTACTGACTATGATTTGAACATTTCCTGTGAGACCAGTTTTAGATTCCGATGCTTCACTATATGTTTACTGTATCCCTTGGACCTTCTTATTGACGATGAACCACAGAAATTGCATCGGAATTAAATACAAAAGGCATAATGCCGAGTTATGTACAAGAAGACTGACTCTTCTTACGGTCTATGTTTTGAACCATTCCTGTGAAACTAGTTATAGATTCCGGTGCTTCACTTCAGGTTTACTGTATCCCTTGGATCTTCTTATTGACGATGAAACACAGAAATTGCATCGGAATTAAATACAAAAGGCACAATACCGGCATAATTACAAGAAGACTAACTCTTCTTGCTGTGTATGCTTTTAACCATTCCTGTGACACTAGTTATAGATTCCGATGCTTCACTTCAGGTTTAATGTATACCTCTGCCATTCATATTGACGACAAAATACAGAAATTACATCGGAATTAAATAGAAAAGGCACAATGCCGACTTAAGTACACGAAGACTGACTCTTCTTACTGTCTTTGCTTTGAACCATTCCTGTGACACTATTTATAGATTCCGATGCTTCACTTCAGGTTTACTGTGTCCCTCTGACCTTCTTATTGACGATGAACCACAGAAATTGCATCGGAATTAAATACAAACGGCACAATTCTGACTTAAGTACATGAAGACTGACTCTTCTTACTGTCTATGTTTTGAACCTTTTCTGTGACACTAGTTATGGATTCCGATGCTTCATTTCAGGTTTACTGTATCCCTTGGACCTTCTTAAGGACGACGAAACACAGAAATTGCATCGGAATTAAATAGAATATGCACAATGCCGACTTAAGTACAAGAAGACTGACTCTCCCTAGTGTCTATGTTTTGCACCAGTCCTGTGACACTAGTTATAGATTCCGATGCTTCACTTCAGGATTACTGTATCCCTCGGACATTCTTATTGACGATGAAACACAGTAATTGCATCGGAATTAAATACAAAAGGCATAATGCGGACTTAAGTACAAGAAGACTGATTCTTCTTATTGTCTATGTTTTGAACCATTCCTGTGACACTAGATATAGATTCCGATGCTTCACTTCAGGTTTACTGTATGCCTTGGACCTTCTTATTGACGACGAAACACAGAAATTGCATCGGAAATAAATAGAAAATGCACAATGACGACTTAAGTACAGGAAGACTGACTCTTCTTACTTACTATGATTTGAACATTTCCTGTGAGATCAGTTTTAGATTCCGATGCATCATTATATGTTTACTGTATCCCTTGGACCTTCTTATTGACGATGAAACACAGAAATTGCATCGGAATTATATACAAAAGGCACAATGCCGACTTAAGTACAAGAAGACTGACTCTTCCTACTGTCTATGTTTGAACCATTCCTGTGACACTAGTTATAGATTCCGATGCGTCACTTCAGGTTTACTGTATCCCTTGGATCTTCTTATTGACGATGAAAGACAGATATTGCATCGGAATTAAATACAAAAGGCACAATACCGACATAATTACAAGAAGACTGACTCTTCTTCCTGTGTATGCTTTTAACCATTCCTGTGACACTAGTTATAGATTCCGATGCTTCACTTCAGGTTTACTGTATTCCTCTGCCATTCTTATTGACGACAAAATACAGAAATTACATCGGAATTAAATAGAAAAGGCACAATGCCGACTTAAGTACAAGAGGACTGACTCTTCCTACTGTCTATGCTTTAAACCATTCCTGTGACACTATTTATAGATTCCGATGCTTCACTTCAGGTTTACTGTATCCCTCTGACCTTCTTATTGACGATGAAACATAGAAATTGCATCGGAATTAAATACAAAAGGCACAATGCCGACTCAAGTACATGAAGACTGACTCTTCTTACTGTCTATGTTTTGAACCTTTTCTGTGACACTAGTTATAGATTCCGATGCTTCACGTCAGGTTTACTGTATCCCTTGGACCTTCTTAAGGACGACGAAACACAGAAATTGCATCGGAATTAAATAGAATATGCACAATGCCGACTTAAGTACAAGAAGACTGACTCTCCCTAGTGTCTATGTTTTGAACCAGTCCTGTGACACTAGTTATAGATTCTGATGCTTCACTTCAGGTTTACTGTATCCCTCTGACATTCTTATTGACGATGAAACACAGTAATTGCATCGGAATTAAATACAAAAGGCATAATGCGGACTTAAAAACAAGAAGACTGACTCTTCTTATTGTCTATGTTTTGAACCATTCCTGTGACACTAGGTATAGATTCCGATGCTTCACTTCAGGTTTACTGTATCCCTTGGACCTTCTAATTGACGACGAAACACAGAAATTGCATCGGAATTAAATACAAAAGGCACAATGCCGACTTGAGTACATGAATGCTGACTCTTCTTACTGTCTATGTTTTGAACCATTCCATTGACACTAGTTATAGATTCCGATTCTTCACTCCAGCATTACTGTATCCCTTGGACCTTCTTATTGACGATGAAACACTGAAATTGCATCGGAATTAAATAGATGAGGCAAATATGCCGACTTAAGGACAAGAAGACTGACTCTTCCTACTGTCTATGGTTTGAACCATTCCTGTGACACTAGTTATAGATTCCGATGCTTCACTTCAGGTTTACTGTATCCCTTGGACCTTCTTAAGGACGACGAAACACAGAAATTGCATCGGAATTAAATAGAATATGCACAATGCCGACTTAAGTACAAGAAGACTGACTCTTCTTACTGACTATGATTTGAACATTTCCTGTGAGACCAGTTTTAGATTCCGTTGCTTCACTATATGTTTACTGTATCCCTTGGACCTTCATATTGACGATGAAACACAGAAATTGCATCGGAATTAAATACAAAAGGCACAATGCCGACTTAAGTACAAGAAGACTGACTCTTCTTACGGTCTATATTTTGAACCATTCCTGTGACACTAGTTATAGATTCCGGTGCTTCACTTCAGGTTTACTGTATCCCTTGGATCTTCTTATTGACGATGAAACACAGAAATTGCATCGGAATTTAATACAAAAGGCACAATACCGACATAATTACAAGAAGACTAATTCTTCTTGCTGTGTACGTTTTTAACCATTCCTGTGACACTAGTTATAGATTCCGATGCTTCACTTCAGGTTTACTGTATCCCTCTGCCATTCTTATTGACGACAAAATACAGAAATTACATCGGAATTAAATAGAAAAGGCACAATGCCGACTTAAGTACAAGAAGGCTGACTCTTCCTACTGTCTATGCTTTGAACCATTCCTGTGACACTATTTATAGATTCCGATGCTTCACTTCAGGTTTACTGTATACCTCTGACCTTCTTATTGACGATGAAACACAAACATTGCATCGGAATTAAATACAAAAGGCACAATGCCGACTTAAGTACATGAAGACTGACTCTTCTTACTGTCTATGTTTTGAACCATTTCTGTGACACTAGTTATAGATTCCGATGCTTCACTTCAGGTTTACTGTATCCCTTGGACCTTCTTAAGGACGACGAAACACAGAAATTGCATCGGAATTAAATAGAATATGCACAATGCCGACTTAAGTACAAGAAGACTGACTCTTCTTACTGACTATGATTTGAACATTTCCTGTGAGACCAGTTTTAGATTCCGATGCTTCACTATATGTTTACTGTATCCCTTGGACCTTCTTATTGACGATGAAACACAGAAATTGCATTGGAATTAAATACAAAAGGCACAATGCCGACTTAAGTACAAGAAGACTGACTCTTCTTACGGTCTATGTTTTGAACCATTCCTGTGACACTAGTTATAGATTCCGGTGCTTCACTTCAGGTTTACTGTATCCCTTGGATCTTCTTATTGACGATGAAACACAGAAATTGCATCGGAATTAAATACAAAAGGCACAATACCGACATAATTACAAGAAGACTAATTCTTCTTGCTGTGTACGTTTTTAACCATTCCTGTGACACTAGTTATAGATTCCGATGCTTCACTTCAGGTTTACTGTCTCCCTCTGCCATTCTTATTGTCGACAAAATACAGAAATTACATCGGAATTAAATAGAAAAGGCACAATGCCGACTTAAGTACAAGAAGACTGACTCTTCCTACTGTCTATGATTTGAACCATTCCTGTGACACTAATTATAGATTCCGATGCTTCACTTCAGGTTTACTGTATCCCTCTGACCTTCTTATTGACGATGAAACACAGAAATCGCATCGGAATTAAATACAAAAGGCACAATGCCGACTTAAGTACATGAAGACTGACTCTTCTTACTGTCTATGTTTTGAACCTTTTCTGTGACACTAGTTATAGATTCCGATGCTTCACTTCAGGTTTACTGTATCCCTTGGACCTTCTAAAGGACGACGAAACACAGAAATTGCATCGGAATTAAATAGAACATGCACAATGCCGACTTAAGTACAAGAAGACTGACTCTCCCTATTGTCTATGTTTTGAACCAGTCCTGTGACACTAGTTATAGATTCCGATGCTTCACTTCAGGTTTACTGTATCCCTCTGACATTCTTACTGACGATGAAACACAGTAATTGCATCGGAATTAAATACAATAGGCATAATGCGGACTTAAGTACAAGAAGACTGACTCTTCTTGCTGTGTATGTTTTTAACCATTCCTGTGACACTAGTTATAGATTCCGATGCTTCACTTCAGGTTTACTGTATTCCTCTGCCATTCTTATTGACGACAAAATACAGAAATTACATCGGAATTAAATAGAAATGGCACAATGCCGACTTAAGTACAAGAAGACTGACTCTTCCTACTGTCTATGCTTTGAACCATTCCTGTGACACTATTTATAGATTCCGAAGCTTCACTTCAGGTTTACTGTATCCCTCTGAATTTCCTATTGACGATGAAGGACAGAAATTGCATCGGAATTAAATACAAAAGGCACAATGCCGACTTAAGTACATGAAGACTGACTCCTCTTACTGTCTATGATTTGAACCTTTTCTGCGACACTAGTTATAGATTCCGATGCTTCACTTCAGGTTTACTGTTTCCCTCTGACACTCTTGTTGACGATGAAACACAGAAATTGCATCGGAAATAAATAGAAAAGGCACAATGCCGATTTAAGTACATGAAGACTGACTCTTCTTACAGTCTATGTTTTGAACCATTCCTGTAACACTAGTTATAGATTCCGATGCTTCACTTCAAGTTTACTGTATCCCCCTGACCTTCTTATTGACGATGAATCACAGTAATTGCATCGGAATTAAATACAACAGGCACAATGCCGACTCATGTACAAGAAGACTGACTCTTCTTACTGTCTATGTTAAGAACCTTTCCTGTGACACTAGATATAGATTCCGATGCTTCACTTCAGGTTCACTGTATCCCTTGGACCTTCGTATTGACGACGAAACACAGAAATTGCATCGGTATTAAATAGAATAGGCACAATGCCGACTTAAGTACATGAAGACTGACTCTTCCTATTGTCTATGTTTTGAACCATTCCCGTGACATTAGTTATAGATTGCGATGCTTCACTTCAGGTTTACTGTATCCCTCTGACCTTCTTATTGATGATGAAACACAGTAATTGCATCGGAATTAAATACAAAAGGCGCAATGCCGACTTACGTACAAGAAGACTGACTCATCTTACTGTCTATGTTTTGAACCATTCCTGTGAAACTAGTTATAGATTCCGATGCTTCACTTCAGGTTTACTTTATCCCTTGGACATTCTGATTGACGACGAAACGCAGAAATTGCAACGGAATTAAATAGAAAAGGCACAATGCCGACTTAAGTACAAGAAGACAGACTCTTCTTTCTGTCAATGTTTTGAACCATTGATGTGACACTAGTTATAGATTCTGATGCTTCACTTCTGGTTTACTGTATCCCTCTGACCTTCTTATTGACGATGAAACACAGAAATTGCATCGGAATTAAATACAAAAGGCACAATGCCGACTTAAGTACAAGAAGAGTGACTCTTCTTACTGTCTATGTTTTGAACAATTCGAGTGAACCTAGTTATAGATTCCAATGCTTCACTTCAGGTTTACTGTATCCCTTGGTCCTTCTTATCGACGATGAAACACAGAAATTGCATCGGAATTAAATACAAGAGGCACAATGCCGAGTTATGTACAAGAAGACTGACTCTTCTTGCTGTCTATGTTTTGAACCATTCCTGTGACACTAGTTATAGATCCCGATGCTTTATTCCAGGTTTACTCTATCCCTTGGACCTTCTTATTGACGACGAAACACAGAAATTGCATCGGAATTAAATAGAAAAGGCACAATGCCGACTTAAGTACTAGAAGACTGACTCTTCTTACTGACTAAGTTGTGAACATTTCCTGTGACAGTAGTTATAGATTCCGATGCTTCACTTCAGGTTTACTGTATCCCTTGGACCTTCTTAAGGACGACGAAACACAGAAATTGCATCGGAATTAAATAGAATATGCACAATGCCGATTTAAGTACAAGAAGACTGACTCTCCCTAGTGTCTATGTTTTGAACCAGTCCTGTGACACTAGTTATAGATTCCGATGCTTCACTTCAGGTTAATGTATCCCTCTGACATTCTTATTGACGATGAAACACAGTAATTGCATCGGAATTAAATACAATAGGCCTAATGCGGACTTAAGTACAAGAAGACTGACTCTTCTTGCTGTGTATGTTTTTAACCATTCCTGTGACACTAGTTATAGATTCCGATGCTTCACTTCAGGTTTACTGTATTCCTCTGTCATTCTTATTGACGACAAAATACAGAAATTACATCGGAATTAAATAGAAATGGCACAATGCCGACTTAAGTACATGAAGACTGACTCCTCTTACTGTGTATGTTTTGAACCTTTTCTGTGACACTTATTATAGATTCCGATGCTTCACTTCAGGTTTACTGTATCCCTCTGACACTCTTATTGACGATGAAACACAGAAATTGCATCGGAAATAAATAGAAAAGGCACAATGCCGATTTAAGTACATGAAGACTGACTCTTCTTAAAGTCTATGTTTTGAACCATTCCTGTAACACTAGTTATAGATTCCGATGCTTCACTTCAAGTTTACTGTATCCCCCTGACCTTCTTATTGACGATGAATCACAGTAATTGCATCGGAATTAAATACAACAGGCACAATGCCGACTCATGTACAAGAAGACTGACTCTTCTTACTGTCTATGTTAAGAACCTTTCCTGTGACACTAGATATAGATTCCGATGCTTCACTTCAGGTTCACTGTATCCCTTGGACCTTCGTATTGACGACGAAACACAGAAATTGCATCGGTATTAAATAGAATAGGCACTATGCCGACTTAAGTACAAGAAGACTGACTCTTCCTATTGTCTATGTTTTGAACCATTCCCGTGACATTAGTTATAGATTGCGATGCTTCACTTCAGGTTTACTGTATCCCTCTGACCTTCTTATTGATGATGAAACACAGTAATTGCATCGGAATTAAATACAAAAGGCGCAATGCCGACTTACGTACAAGAAGACTGACTCATCTTACTGTCTATGTTTTGAACCATTCCCGTGACACAAGTTATAGATTCCGATGCTTCACTTCAGGTTTACTTTATCCCTTGGACATTCTTATTGACGACGAAACGCAGAAATTGCAACGGAATTAAATAGAAAAGGCACAATGCCGACTTAAGTACAAGAAGACTGACTCTTCCTACTGTCAATGTTTTGAACCATTGATGTGACACTAGTTATAGATTCTGATGCTTCACTTCTGGTTTACTGTATCCCTCTGACCTTCTTATTGACGATGAAACACAGAAATTGCATCGGAATTAAATACAAAAGGCACAATGGCAACTTAAGTACAAGAAGTCTGACTCTTCCTACTGTCTATGTTTTAACTATTCCTGTGACGCTAGTTATAGATTCCGATGCTTTACTTCAGGTTTACCGATTCCCTCTGACCTTTTTGACGGTGAAACACAGAAACTGCATCGGAGTTAAATACAAAAGGCACAATGCCGACTCAAATACAAGATGACTGGTACTTCTTACTATCTATTTTTTGAACCTTTCCTGACAGACCGGTTTTAGATTCCGGTGTGTCACTTCAGGTTTACTGTATCCCTTGGACCTTCTTATTGACGATGAAACACAGAAATTGCTTCGGAATTAAATTGAAAGGGCACAATGCCGATTTTAGTACAAGAAGTCTGACTCTTCCAACTGTCTATGTTTTGAGCAAATCCTGTGACACTATTTATAGATTCCGATGCTTCACTTCAGGTTTACTGTATCCCTCGGACCTTCTTATTGACGATGAAACACAGTATTTGCATCGGAATTAAATCCAAAAGGCACAACGCCGACTCATGTACAAGAAGACTGACTCTTCTTACTGTCTACGATTTGAACATTTCCTGTGACACTAGATATAGATTCCGATGCTTCACATCAGGTTCACTGTATCCCTAGGACCTTCTTATTGACGACGAAACAGAGAAATTGCATCGGAATTGAATATAATATGCACAAGCTGACTTATGTACAAGAAGACTGACTCATCCTACAGTCTATGTTTTGAACCATTCCCGTGACACTAGTTATAGATTCCGATGCTTCACTTCAGGTTTACTGTATTCCACTGACCATCTTATTAACGATGAAACGCAGAAATTGCATCGGAATTTAATACAAATGGCGCAATGCCGACTTACGTACAAGAAGACTGACTCATCTTACTGTCTATGTTTGAACCATTCCTGTGACGCTAGTTATAAATTCCAATGCTTCACTTCAGGTTTACTGTATCCCTCTGACCTTCTTTTTGACGATGAAACACAGAAATTGCATCGGAATTAAATAGAAAAGGCACAATGCCGACTTAAGTACAGGAAGACTGACTCTTCTTACAGTCTATGATTTGAACCATTCCTGTAACTCTAGTTATAAATTCCAATGCCTCACTTCAGGTTTACTGTATCCCTCTGACACTCTTATTGACGATGAAACACAGAAATTGCATCGGAAATAAATAGAAAAGGCACAATGCCGATTTAAGTACATGAAGACTGACTCTTCTTAAAGTCTATGTTTTGAACCATTCCTGTAACACTAGTTATAGATTCCGATGCTTCACTTCAAGTTTACTGTATCCCCCTGACCTTCTTATTGACGATGAATCACAGTAATTGCATCGGAATTAAATACAACAGGCACAATGCCGACTCATGTACAAGAAGACTGACTCTTCTTACTGTCTATGTTAAGAACCTTTCCTGTGACACTAGATATAGATTCCGATGCTTCACTTCAGGTTCACTGTATCCCTTGGACCTTCGTATTGACGACGAAACACAGAAATTGCATCGGTATTAAATAGAATAGGCACTATGCCGACTTAAGTACAAGAAGACTGACTCTTCCTATTGTCTATGTTTTGAACCATTCCCGTGACATTAGTTATAGATTGCGATGCTTCACTTCAGGTTTACTGTATCCCTCTGACCTTCTTATTGATGATGAAACACAGTAATTGCATCGGAATTAAATACAAAAGGCGCAATGCCGACTTACGTACAAGAAGACTGACTAATCTTACTGTCTATGTTTTGAACCATTCCCGTGACACAAGTTATAGATTCCGATGCTTCACTTCAGGATTACTTTATCCCTTGGACATTCTTATTGACGACGAAACGCAGAAATTGCAACGGAATTAAATAGAAAAGGCACAATGCCGACTTAAGTACAAGAAGACTGACTCTTCCTACTGTCAATGTTTTGAACCATTGATGTGACACTAGTTATAGATTCTGATGCTTCACTTCTGGTTTACTGTATCCCTCTGACCTTCTTATTGACGATGAAACACAGAAATTGCATCGGAATTAAATACAAAAGGCACAATGGCAACTTAAGTACAAGAAGTCTGACTCTTCCTACTGTCTATGTTTTAACTATTCCTGTGACGCTAGTTATAGATTCCGATGCTTTACTTCAGGTTTACCGATTCCCTCTGACCTTTTTGACGGTGAAACACAGAAACTGCATCGGAGTTAAATACAAAAGGCACAATGCCGACTCAAATACAAGATGACTGGTTCTTCTTACTATCTATTTTTTGAACCTTTCCTGACAGACCGGTTTTAGATTCCGGTGTGTCACTTCAGGTTTACTGTATCCCTTGGACCTTCTTATTGACGATGAAACACAGAAATTGCTTCGGAATTAAATTGAAAGGGCACAATGCCGATTTTAGTACAAGAAGTCTGACTCTTCAAACTGTCTATGTTTTGAGCAAATCCTGTGACACTATTTATAGATTCCGATGCTTCACTTCAGGTTTACTGTATCCCTCGGACCTTCTTATTGACGATGAAACACAGTATTTGCATCGGAATTAAATCCAAAAGGCACAACGCCGAGTCATGTACAAGAAGACTGACTCTTCTTACTGTCTACGATTTGAACATTTCCTGTGACACTAGATATAGATTCCGATGCTTCACATCAGGTTCACTGTATCCCTAGGACCTTCTTATTGACGACGAAACAGAGAAATTGCATCGGAATTGAATATAATATGCACAAGCTGACTTATGTACAAGAAGACTGACTCATCCTACAGTCTATGTTTTGAACCATTCCCGTGACACTAGTTATAGATTCCGATGCTTCACTTCAGGTTTACTGTATTCCTCTGACCATCTTATTAACGATGAAACGCAGAAATTGCATCGGAATTTAATACAAATGGCGCAATGCCGACTTACGTACAAGAAGACTGACTCATCTTACTGTCTATGTTTGAACCATTCCTGTGACGCTAGTTATAAATTCCAATGCTTCACTTCAGGTTTACTGTATCCCTCTGACCTTCTTTTTGACGATGAAACACAGAAATTGCATCGGAATTAAATAGAAAAGGCACAATGCCGACTTAAGTACAGGAAGACTGACTCTTCTTACAGTCTATGATTTGAACCATTCCTGTAACTCTAGTTATAAATTCCAATGCCTCACTTCAGGTTTACTGTATCCCTCTGACACTCTTATTGACGATGAAACACAGAAATTGCATCGGAAATAAATAGAAAAGGCACAATGCCGATTTAAGTACATGAAGACTGACTCTTCTTAAAGTCTATGTTTTGAACCATTCCTGTAACACTAGTTATAGATTTAGATGCTTCACTTCAAGTTTACTGTATCCCCCTGACCTTCTTATTGACGATGAATCACAGTAATTGCATCGGAATTAAATACAACAGGCACAATGCCGACTCATGTACAAGAAGACTGACTCTTCTTACTGTCTATGTTAAGAACCTTTCCTGTGACACTAGATATAGATTCCGATGCTTCACTTCAGGTTCACTGTATCCCTTGGACCTTCGTATTGACGACGAAACACAGAAATTGCATCGGTATTAAATAGAATAGGCACTATGCCGACTTAAGTACAAGAAGACTGACTCTTCCTATTGTCTATGTTTTGAACCATTCCCGTGACATTAGTTATAGATTGCGATGCTTCACTTCAGGTTTACTGTATCCCTCTGACCTTCTTATTGATGATGAAACACAGTAATTGCATCGGAATTAAATACAAAAGGCGCAATGCCGACTTACGTACAAGAAGACTGACTAATCTTACTGTCTATGTTTTGAACCATTCCCGTGACACAAGTTATAGATTCCGATGCTTCACTTCAGGATTACTTTATCCCTTCGACATTCTTATTGACGACGAAACGCAGAAATTGCAACGGAATTAAATAGAAAAGGCACAATGCCGACTTAAGTACAAGAAGACTGACTCTTCCTACTGTCAATGTTTTGAACCATTGATGTGACACTAGTTATAGATTCTGATGCTTCACTTCTGGTTTACTGTATCCCTCTGACCTTCTTATTGACGATGAAACACAGAAATTGCATCGGAATTAAATACAAAAGGCACAATGGCAACTTAAGTACAAGAAGTCTGACTCTTCCTACTGTCTATGTTTTAACTATTCCTGTGACGCTAGTTATAGATTCCGATGCTTTACTTCAGGTTTACCGATTCCCTCTGACCTTTTTGACGGTGAAACACAGAAACTGCATCGGAGTTAAATACAAAAGGCACAATGCCGACTCAAATACAAGATGACTGGTTCTTCTTACTATCTATTTTTTGAACCTTTCCTGACAGACCGGTTTTAGATTCCGGTGTGTCACTTCAGGTTTACTGTATCCCTTGGACCTTCTTATTGACGATGAAACACAGAAATTGCTTCGGAATTAAATTGAAAGGGCACAATGCCGATTTTAGTACAAGAAGTCTGACTCTTCCAACTGTCTATGTTTTGAGCAAATCCTGTGACACTATTTATAGATTCCGATGCTTCACTTCAGGTTTACTGTATCCCTCGGACCTTCTTATTGACGATGAAACACAGTATTTGCATCGGAATTAAATCCAAAAGGCACAACGCCGACTCATGTACAAGAAGACTGACTCTTCTTACTGTCTACGATTTGAACATTTCCTGTGACACTAGATATAGATTCCGATGCTTCACATCAGGTTCACTGTATCCCTAGGACCTTCTTATTGACGACGAAACAGAGAAATTGCATCGGAATTGAATATAATATGCACAAGCTGACTTAAGTACAAGAAGACTGACTCATCCTACAGTCTATGTTTTGAACCATTCCCGTGACACTAGTTATAGATTCCGATGCTTCACTTCAGGTTTACTGTATTCCTCTGACCATCTTATTAACGATGAAACGCAGAAATTGCATCGGAATTTAATACAAATGGCGCAATGCCGACTTACGTACAAGAAGACTGACTCATCTTACTGTCTATGTTTGAACCATTCCTGTGACGCTAGTTATAAATTCCAATGCTTCACTTCAGGTTTACTGTATCCCTCTGACCTTCTTTTTGACGATGAAACACAGAAATTGCATCGGAATTAAATAGAAAAGGCACAATGCCGACTTAAGTACAGGAAGACTGACTCTTCTTACAGTCTATGATTTGAACCATTCCTGTAACTCTAGTTATAAATTCCAATGCCTCACTTCAGGTTTACTTTATCCCTCTGACCTTCTTTTTGACGGTGAAACACAGTAATTGCATCGGAATTAAATACAAAAGGCACAATGAGGACCTAAGTACAAGAAGACTGACCCTTCTTATTGTCTATGTTTTGAACCATTCCTGTGACACTAGACATATATGTTCCGATGCTTCACTTGAGGTTTACTGTATCCCTTGGACCTTCTTATTGACGACGAAACACAGAAATTGGATCGGAATTAAATAGACAAGGCACAATTCCGACTTAAGTACAAGAAGACTGACTCTTCCAACTGTCTATGTTTTGAACCATTCCTGTGACACTAGTTACAGATTCCGATGCTTCACTTCAGGTTTACTGTATCCCTCTGACACTCTTATTGACGATGAAACACAGAAATTGCATGGGAAATTAATACAAAAGGTTCAATGCCGACTTAAGCACAAGAAGACTGACTCTTCTTACTGTCTATGTTTTGAACCGTTCCTGTGACACTAGTTATAGATTCCGATGCTTCACTTCAGGTTTACTGTATCCCTTGGACCTTCTTATTGACGATGAAATACCGAATTTGCATCGGAATTAAATACAAAAGGCACAATGCCGACTTAAGTACAAGAAGACTGACTCTTCTGACTGTCTATTTTATGTGCAAATCCTGTGACACTAGTTATAGATTCCTATGCTTCACTTCAGGTTTACTGTATCCCTTGGACCTTCTTAACGACGATGAAACACAGAAATTGCATCGGAATTAAATACAAAGGCACAATGCCCACTTAAGTACAAGAAGACACACTCTTCTTACTGTCTATGTTATGAACCATTCCTGTGACACTAGTTATAGATTCCGATGCTTCACTTCAGGTTTACTGTATTCCTCTGACCTTCTCATTGACGATGAAACACAGATATTGCATCGGAATTAAATACAAAAGGCACAATGACGACTTAAGTACAAGATGACTGACTCTTCTTGCTGTGTATATTTTGAACCATTCCTGTGGCACTAGTTCTAGCTTCCGGTGCTTCACTTCAGGATTACTGTATCCCTTGGACCTTCTTATCGACGATGAAACACAGAAATTGCATCGGAATTAAATACAAAATGCACAATGCCGACTTAAGTACAAGTAGACAGACTCTTCCTACTGTCTATGTTTTGAACCATTTCTGTGACACTAGTTATAGATTCCGTTGCATCTCTTCAGGTTTACTGTATCCCTTGGACCTTCATATTGACGATGAAACACAGGCATTGGATAGGAATTAAATACAAAAGGCACAATGCTGACATAAGTAAAAGAAGACTGACTCTTCTTGCTGTGTATGTTTTGAACCATTCCTGTGACAGAACTTATAGATTCCGATGCTTCACTTCAGGTTTACTGTATAACCCTGACATTCTTATTAACTACAAAATACAGAAATTGCATCGGAATTATATAGAAAAGGCACAATGCCGGCTTAGGTACAAGAAGACTGACTCTTCCTAGTGTCTATGTTTTGAACCATTCCTGTGACACTAGTTATATAATCCGATGTTTCAGTTCAGGTTTACTGTATCCCTCTGACACTCTTATAGATGATGAAACACAGAAATTGCATCGGAATTAAATAGAAAAGGCACAATGCCGATTTTAGTACAAGAAGATTGACTCTTCTTACAGTCTATGTTTTGATCCATTCCTGTAACACTAGTTATAGGTTCCGATTCTTCGCTTCAGGTTTACTGTATCCCTCTGACCTTCTTATTGACGATGAAACACAGTAATTGCATCGGAATTAAATACAAAAGGCACAATGCCGACTCATGTACAAGAAGACAGACTCTTCTTACTGTCTATGTTTTTAACCTTTCCTGTGACACTAGATATAGATTCCGATGCTTCACTTCAGGTTCACTGTATCCCTTGGACCTTCTTATTGACGACGAAACACAGAAATTGCATCGGAATTAAATAGAAAAGGCACAATGCCGACTTAAGTACAAGAAGACTGACTCTTCCTACTGTCTATGATTTGAACCATTCCTGTGACACTGGTTATAGATTCCGATGCTTCTCTTCAGGTTTACTGTATCCCTCTGGGCTTCTTATTGACGATGAAACACAGAAATTGCATCGGAATTAAATACAAACGGCACAATGCCGACTTAAGTACAAGAGGACTTACTCTTCTTACTGTCTATGTTTTGAACCATTGATGTGACACTAGTTATAGATTCCGATGCTTCACTTCAGGTTTACTGTATCCCTTGGACCTTCGTATTGACGACGAAACACAGAAATTGCATCGGAATGAAATAGATAAGGCACAATGCCGACTCAAGTACAAGAAGACTGACTCTTCCTACTCTCTATGTTTTGAACCATTCCTGTGACACTAGTTATAGATTCCGACGCTTCACTTCAGGTTTACTGTATCCCTCTGACCTTCTTATTGACGATGAAAGATAGAAATTGCATCGGAATTAAATACCAACGGCACAATGCCGACTTAAGTACAAGAGGACTTACTCTTCTTACTGTCTATGTTTTGAACCATTCCTGTGACACTAGTTATGGATTCTGATGCTTCACTTCAGGTTTACTGCATCCCTTGGACCTTCGTATTGACGAAGAAACACAGAAATTGCATCGGAATTAAATAGGAAAGGCACAATGCCGACTTAAATACAAGAAGACTGACTCTTCTTGCTGTGTATGTTTTGAACCATTCCTGTGACACTAGTTATGGATTCCGATGCTTCACTTCAGGTTTACTGTATCCCTCTGACATTCTTATTTACGATGAAACACAGAAATTGCATCGGAATTAAATACAAAAGGCACAATGACGACTTAAGTAGTAGAAGACTGACTCTTCTTACTGTCTATGTTGTGAACCTTTCCTGTGACACTAGCTATAGATTCCGATGTTTCACTTCACGTTTACTGTATCCCTTGGACCTTCTTATTGACGATGTAACACAGATATTGCATCGGAATTAAATACAAAAGGCACAATGACGACATAATTACAAGAAGACTGACTCTTCTTACTGTCTATGTTTGAACCATTCCTGTGACACTAGTTATAGATTCTGATGCTTCACTTCAGGTTTACTGCATCCCTTGGACATTCTTATTGACGAAGAAACACAGAAATTGCATCGGAATTAAATAGGAAAGGCACAATGCCGACTTAAATACAAGAAGACTGACTCTTCTTGCTGTGTATGTTATGAACCATTCCTGTGACACTGGTTATAGATTCCGATGCATCACTTAAGGTTTACTGTATCCCTTGGACCTTCTTATTGACGATGAAACACAGAAATTGCATCGGAATTAAATACAAAAAGCATAATGCCGACTTAAGTACAAGAAGACAGACTCATCATACTGTCTATGTTTTGAACCATTCCTGTGACACAGTTATAGATTCCGATGCTTCACTTCAGGTTTACTGTATTCCTCTGACCTTGTCATTGACGAGGAAATACAGAAATTGCTTTGGAATTAAATACAAAAGGCACAATGGCGACTCAAATACAAGATGCCTGGCTCTTCTTACTCTCTATGTTTTCAACCTTTCCTGTGCGACTGGTTTTCGATTAAGATGCTTCACTTCAGGTTTACTGTATCCCTTGGCCCTTCTTATTGACGACGAAACACAGAAATTGCATCGGAATTAAATAGAAAAGGCACAATGCCGAATTAAGTACAAGAAGACTGACTCTTCTTACTGACCATGATTTGAACATTTCCTGTGAGACCAGTTTTAGATTCCGATGCTTCACTTCAGGTTTACTGTACACTTTTCTGTACCCCTTGGACCTTCTTATTGACGATGAAACACAGAAATTGCATCGGAATTAAATACAAAAGGCACAATGACGACATAAGTACAAGAAGACTGACTCTTCTTACTGTCTATGTTTGAACCATTCCAGTGACACTAATTATAGATTCCGGTGCTTCACTTCAGGTTTACTGTATCCCTTGGACCTTCTTATTGACGATGAAACACAGAAATTGCATCGGAATTAAATACAAAATGCACAATGCTGACTTAAGTACAAGAAGACTGACTCATCCTACTATCTATGTTTTGAACCATATCTGTGACACTAGTTATAGATTCCGATGCTTCAGTTCAGGTTTACTGTATCCCTCTGACATTCTTATTAACGACAAAATACAGAAATTGCATCTGAATTATATAGAAAAGGCACAATGCCGATTTAAGTACATGAAGACTGACTCTTCCTACTGTCTATGCTTTGAACCATTCCTGTGACACTAGTTATAGATTCCGATGCATCACAACAGGTTTACTGTATCCCTTGGACCTTCTTATTGACGATGAAACACAGATATTGCATAGGAATTAAATACAATAGGCACAATGCCGACATAAGTACAAGAAGACTGACTCTTCTTGCTGTGTATGTTTTGAACCATTCCTGTGACACTAGTTATATATTCCGATGCTTCACTTCAGGTTTACTGTATCCCTCTGACATTCGTATTAACGAGAAAATACAGAAATTGCATCGGAATTATATAGAAAAGGCACAATGCCGACTTAAGTACAAGAAGACCGACTCTTCCTACTGTCTATGCTTTGAAACATTCCTGTGACACTAGTTATAGATTCCGATGCTTCACTTCAGGTATACTGTATCCCTCTGACCATCTTATTGACGATGCAACACAGAAATTGCATCGGAATTAAATACAAAAGGCACAATGCCGACTTAAGTAGTAGAAGACTGACTTTTCTTACTGTCTATGTTTTGATACTTTCCTGTGACACTAGTTATAGATTCCGATGCTTCACTTCAGGTTTATAGTATCCCTTGGACCTTCTTATTGACGATGAAACACAGATATTGCATCGGAATTAAATACAAAATGCACAATGCCGACTTAAGTCCAAGAAGACAGACTCATCCTACTGTCTATGTTTTGAACCATTTCTGTGACACTAGTTATAGATTCCGATGCATCACTTCAGTTTACTGTATCCCTTGGACCTTCTTATTGACGATGAAACACAGAAATTGCATCGGAATTAAATACAAAAGGCACAATGCCGACTTAAGTACAAGAAGACAGACTCTTCTTACTGTCTATGTTTTGAACCATTCCTGTGACACTAGTTATAGATTCCGATGATTCACTTCAGGTTTACTGTAATCCTCTGACCTTCTCATTGACGAGGAAAAACAGAAATTGCTTCGGAATTAAATACAAAAGGCACAATGCCGAATCAAATACAAGATGACTGGCTCTTCTTACTCTCTATGCTTTCAACTTTTTCCTGTGAGACCGGTTTTTGATTCCGATGCTTCACTTCAGGTTTACTGTATCCCTTGGCCCTTCTTATTGACGACGAAACACAGAAATTGCATCGGAATTAAATGGAAAAGCACAATGCCGACTTAAGTACAAGAGGACTGTCTCTTCTTACTGACTATGATTTGAACATTTCATGTGAGACCAGTTTTAGATTCCGATGCTTCACTTCAGGTTTACTGTATCCCTTGGACCTTCTTACTGACGATGAAAAACAGAAATTGCATCGGAATTAAATACAAAAGGCACAATGACGACATAAGTACAAGAAGACTGACTCTTGTTACTGTCTATGTTTTGAACCATTCCTGTGACACTAGTTATAGATTCCGGTGCTTAACTTCAGGTTTACTGTATTCCTTGGACCTTCGTATTGACGATGAAACACAGAAATTGCATTGGAATTAAATACAAAATGCAGAATGCCGACTTAGGTACAAGAAGACTGACTCTTCCTACTGTCTATGTTTTGAACCACTTCTGTGACACTAGTTATAGATTCCGATGCATCACTTCAGGTTTACTGTATCCCTTGGACCTTCTTATTGACAATGAAACACAGACATTGGATAGGAATTAAATACAAAAGGCACAATGCCGACATAAGTAAAAGAAGACTGACTCTTCTTGCTGTGTATGTTTTGAACCATTCCTGTGACAGTACTTATAGATTCCGATGCTTCACTTCAGGTTTACTGTATCCCCCTGACATTCTTATTAACTACAAAATACAGAAATTGCATCGGAATTATATAGAAAAGGCACAATGCCGACTTAGGTACAAGAAGACTGACTCTTCCTACTGTCTATGATTTAAACCATTCCTGTGACACTGGTTATAGATTCCGATGCTTCTCTTCAGGTTTACTGTATCCCTCTGGGCTTGTTATTGACGATGAAACACAGAAATTGCATCGGAATTAAATACAAACGGCACAATGCCGACTTAAGTACAAGAGGACTTACTCTTCTTACTGTCAATATTTTGAACCATTGATGTGACACTAGTAATAGATTCCGATGCTTCACTTCAGGTTTACTGTATCCCTTGGACCTTCGTATTGACGACGAAACACAGAAATTGCATCGGAATTAAATAGAAATGGCACAATGCCGACTCAAGTACAAGAAGACTGACTCTTCCTACTCTCTATGTTTTGAACCATTCCTGTGACACTAGTTATAGATTCCGACGCTTTACGTCAGGTTTACTGTATCCCTCTGACCTTCTTATTGACGATGTAGGATAGATATTGCATCGGAATTAAATACCAACGGCACAATGCCGACTTAAGTACAAGAGGACTTACTCTTCTTACTGTCTATGTTTTGAACCATTCCTGTGACACTAGTTATAGATTCTGATGCTTCACTTCAGGTTTACGGCATCCCTTCGACCTTCTTCTTGACGAAGAAACACAGAAATTGCATCGGAATTAAATAGGAAAGGCACAATGCCGACTTAAATACAAGAAGACTGACTCTTCTTGCTGTGTATGTTTTGAACCATTCCTGTGACACTAGTTATGGATTCCGATGCTTCACTTCAGGTGTACTGTATCCCTCTGACATTCCTATTAATGACAAAATACAGAAATTGCGTCGGAATTAAATAGAAATGGCACAATGCCGACTTACGGACAAGAAGACTTACTCTTCCTACTGTCTATGCTTTTAAACATTCCTGTGACACTAGTTATAGACTCCGATGCTTCACTTCAGGTTTACTGTATCCCTCTGACCTTCTTATTGACGATGAAACACAGAAATTGCATCGGAATTAAATACAAAATGCACAATGCCGACTTAAGTAGTAGAAGACTGACTCTTCTTACTGTCTATGTTGTGAACCTTTCCTGTGACACTAGTTATAGATTCCGATGTTTCACTTCACGTTTACTGTATCCCTTGGACCTTCTTATTGACGATGAAACACAGATATTGCATCGGAATTAAATACAAAAGGCACAATGACGACATAAGTACAAGAAGACTGACTCTTCTTACTGTCTATGTTTGAACCATTCCTGTGACACTAGTTATAGATTCTGATGCTTCACTTCAGGTTTTCTGCATCCCTTGGACATTCTTATTGACGAACAAACACAGAAATTGCATCGGAATTAAATAGGAAAGGCACAATGCCGACTTAAATACAAGAAGACTGACTCTTCTTGCTGTGTATGTTTTGAACCATTCCTGTGACACTGGTTATAGATTCCGATGCATCACTTCAGGTTTACTGTATCCCTTGGACCTTCTTATTGACGATGAAACACAGAAATTGCATCGGAATTAAATACAAAAGGTATAATGCCGACTTAAGTACAAGAAGACAGACTCTTCATACTGTCTATGTTTTGAACCATTCCTGTGACACTAGTTATAGATTCCGATGCTTCACTTCAGGTTTACTGTATTCCTCTGACCTTGTCATTGACGAGGAAATACAGAAATTGCTTCGGAATTAAATACAAAAGGCACAATGGCGACTCAAATACAAGATGCCTGGCTCTTCTTACTCTCTATGTTTTCAACCTTTCCTGTGCGACTGGTTTTCGATTCCGATGCTTCACTTCAGATTTACTGTATCCCTTGGCCCATCTTATTGACGACGAAACACAGAAATTGCATCGGAATTAAATAGAAAAGGCACAATGCCGAATTAAGTACAAGAAGACTGACTCTTCTTACTGACTATGATTTGAACATTTACTGTGAGACCAGTTTTAGATTCCGATGCTGCACTTCAGGTTTTCTGTACCCTTTTCTGTACCCCTTGGACCTTCTTATTGACGATGAAACACAGAAACTGCATCGGAATTAAATACAAAAGGCACAATGACGACATAAGTACAAGAAGACTGACTCTTCTTACTGTCTATGTTTGAACCATTCCTGTGACACTAATTATAGATTCCGGTGCTTCACTTCAGGTTTACTGTATCCCTTGGACCTTCTTATTGACGATGAAACACAGAAATTGCATCGGAATCAAATACAAAATGCACAATGCTGACTTAAGTACAAGATGACTGACTCTTCCTACTATCTATGTTTTGAATCATATCTGTGACACTAGTTATAGATTCCGATGCTTCACTTCAGGTTTACTGTATCCCTCTGACATTCTTATTAACGACAAAATACAGAAATTGCATCGGAATTATATAGAAAAGGCACAATGCCGATTTAAGTACATGAAGACTGACTCTTCCTACTGTCTATGCTTTGAACCATTCCTGTGACACTAGTTATAGATTCCGATGCTTCACTTCAGGTTTACTGTGTCACTCTGACCTTCTTATTGACGATGAAACACAGAAATTGCATCGGAATTAAATACAAAAGGCACAATGCTGACTTAAGTAGAAGAAGACTGACGCTTCTTATTGTCTATATTTTGAACCTTTCCTGTGACACTAGTTGTAGATTCCGATGCTTCACTTCAGGTTTACTGTATCCCTCTGACCTTCTTATTGACGATGAAACACAGAAATTGCATCGGAATTAAATACAAACGGCACAATGCCTACTTAAGTACAAGAGGACTTACTCTTCTTACTGTCTATGTTTTGAACCATTGATGTGACACTAGTTATAGATTCCGATGCTTCACTTCAGGTTTACTGCATCCCTTGGACATTCTTATTGACGACGAAACACAGAAATTGCATCGGAATTAAATAGGAAAGGCACAATGCCGACTTAAGTACAAGAAGACTGGCTCTTCTTACTGTCTATGTTTGAACCATTCCTGTGACACTAGTTATAGATTCCGTTGATTCACTTCAGGTCTACTGTATCCCTCAGAACGTCTTATTGACGATGAAACACAGAAATTGCATCGGAATTAAATACAAAATGCACAATGCCGACTTAAGTACAAGAAGACTGACTCTTCCTACTATCTATGTTTTGAACCACTTCTGTGACACTAGTTATAGATTCCGATGCATCACTTAAGGTTTACTGTATCCCTTGGACCTTCTTATTGACGATGAAACACAGATATTGCATAGGAATTAAATACAATAGCACAAAGCCGACATAAGTACAAGAAGACTGACTCTTCTTGCTGTGTATGTTTTGAACCATTCCTGTGACACTAGTTATATATTCCGATGCTTCACTTCAGGTTTACTGTATCCCTCTGACATTCTTATTAACGAGAAATTACAGAAATTGCATCGGAATTATATAGAAAAGGCACAATGCCGACTTAAGTACAAGAAGACTGACACTTCCTCTTGTCTATGCTTTGAAACATTCCTGTGACACTAGTTATAGATTCCGATGCTTCACTTCAGGTTTACTGTATCCCTCTGACCTTCTTATTGACGATGAAACACAGAAATTGCGTCGGAATTAAATACAAAAGGCACAATGCCGACTTAAGTAGTAGAAGACTGACTGTTCTTACTGTCTATGTTTTGAAACTTTCCTGTGACACTAGTTATAGATTCCGATGCTTCACTTCACGTTTATAGTATCCCTTGGACCTTCTTATTGACGATGAAACACAGATATTGCATCGGAATTAAATACAAAATGCACAATGCCGACTTAAGTACAAGAAGACAGACTCCTCCTACTGTCTATGTTTTGAAACATTTCTGTGACACTAGTTATAGATTCCGATGCTTCACTTCAGTTTACTGTATCAGTTGGACCTTCTTATTGACGATGAAACACAGAAATTGCATCGGAATTAAATACAAAATGCACAATGCCGACTTAGGTACAAGAAGACTGACTCTTCCTACTGTCTATGTTTTGAACCACTTCTGTGACACTAGTTATAGATTCCAATGCATCACTTCAGGTTTACTGTATCCCTTGGACCTTCTTATTGACAATGAAACACAGATATTGCATAGGAATTAAATACAAAAGGCACAATGCCGACATAAGTACAAGAAGACTGACACTTCTTGCTGTGTATGTTTTGAACCATTCCTGTGACACTCGTTACAGATTCCGATGCTTCACTTCAGGTTTTACTGTATCCCTCTGACCTTCTTATTGACGATGAAACACAGAAATTGCATCCGAATTAAATACAATATGCACAATGCTGACTTAAGTAGAAGAAGACTGACTCTTAACACTGTCTATGCTTTTGAACGTTTCCTGTGACACTAGTTATAGATTCCGATGCTTCACTTTAGGTTTACTGTATCCCTCTGACACTCTTATTGACGATGAGACACAGAAATTGCATCGGAATTAAATACAAAAGGCTCAATGCCGACTCATGTACAAGTAGACAGACTCTTCTTACTGTCTATGTTTTTAACCTTTCCTGTGACACTAGATATAGATTCCGATGCTTCACATCAGGTTCACGGTATCCCTTGGACCTTCTTATTGACGACGAAACACAGAAATTGCATCGGAATTAAATAGAAAAGGCACAATGCCGACTTAAGTACAAGAAGACTGATTCTTCCTACTGTCTAAGATTTGAACCATTCCTGTGACACTAGTTAAAGATTCCGATGCTTCACTTCAGGTTTACTGTATCCCTCTGACCTTCTTATTGACGATGAAACACAAAAATTGCATCGGAATTAAATAGAAAAGGCACAATGCGGACTTATGCATAAGAAGACTGACTCTTCTTACTGACTAAGATTTGAACATTTCCTGTGAGACCAGTTTTAGATTTCGATGCTTCACTATATGTTTATTGTATCCCTTGGACCTTCTTATAGACGATGAAACACAGATATTGCATCGGAATTATATACAAAAGGCACAATGCCGACTTAAGTACAAGAAGACTGACTCTTCTTACTGTCTATGTTTTGAACCATTCCTGTGACACTAGTTATAGATTCCGATGCTTCACTTCAGGTTTACTGTATTCCTTGGACCTTCTTATTGACGACGAAACACAGAATTTGCATCGGAATTAAATAGAAAAGGCACAATGCCGACTTAAGTACAAGAAGACTGACTCTTCTTACTGTCTATGTTTTGAACCATTCCTGTGACACAATATATAGATTCCGATGCTTCCCTTCAGGTTTACTGTATCCCTTGGACCTTCTTATTGACGACGAAACACAGAAATTGCATCGGAATTAAATAGAAAAGGCACAATGCCGACTTAAGTACAAGAAGACTGACTCTTCCTATTGTCTATGTTTTGAACCATTCCTGTGACTCTAGTTATAGATTCCGATGCTTCACTTCAGGTTTTACTGTATCCCTCAGAACTTCTTATTGATGATGAAACACAGAAATTGCATCGGAATTAAATATAAAGGGCACAATGCCGACTTAAGTACAAGAAGACTGACTCTTCCTACTGTCTATGTTTTGAACCATTCCTGTGACACTAGTTATAGATTCCGATGCTTCACTTCAGGTTTACTGTATCCCTCAGAACTTCTTATTGACGATGAAACACAGAAATTGCATCGGAATTAAATAGAAAAGGCACAATGCCGACTTAAGTACAAGAAGACTGACTCTTCTTACTGTCTATGTTTTGAACCATTCCTGTGACACTAGTTATAGATTCCGATGCTTCACTTCAGGTTTACTGTATCCCTTGGACGTTCTTATAGATGACGAAACACAGAAATTGCATCGGAATTAAAAAGAAAAGGCACAATGCCGTCTTAAGTACAAGAAGACTGACTCTTCCTATTGTCTATGTTTTGAACCATTCCTGTGACACTAGTTATAGATTCCGATGCTTCACTTCAGGTTTTACTGTATCCCTCAGAACTTCTTATTGATGATGAAACACAGAGTTTGCATCGGAATTAAATAGAAAAGGCACAATGCCGACTTAAGTACAAGAAGACTGACTCTTCTTACTGTCTATGTTTTGAACCATTCCTGTGACACTAGTTATAGACTCCGATGCTTCACTTCAGGTTTACTGTATCCCTCCGAACTTCTTATTGACGATGAAACACAGAAATTGCATCGGAATTAAATAGAAAAGGCACAAAGCCGACTTAAGTACAAGAAGACTGACTCTTCTTACTGTCTATGTTTTGAACCATTCCTGTGACACTAGTTATAGACTCCGATGCTTCACTTCAGGTTTACTGTATCCCTCCGAACTTCTTATTGACGATGAAACACAGAAAATGCATCCGAATTAAATACAAAAGGCACAATGCCGACTTAAGTACAAGAAGATTGACTCTTCTTACTGTCTATGTTTTGAACCATTCATATGACACTAGTTGTAGATTCCGATGCTTCACTTCAGGTTTACTGTATCCCTCTGACCTTCTCATTGACGAGGAAACACAGAAATTGCTTCGGAATTAAATACAAAAGGCACAATGCCTACTCAAATACAAGATGACTGGCTCTTCTTACTCTCTATGCTTTGAACCTTTCCTGTGAGACCGATTTTAGGTACCGATGCTTAACTTCAGGTTTACTGTATCCCTCGGACCTTCTTATTGACGATGAAACACAGAAATTGCATCGGAATTAAATACAAAAGTCACAATGACGACCTAAGTACAAGAACACTGACTCTTCTTACTGTCTATGTTTTGAACCATTCCTGTGACACTAGTTTTAGATTCAGATGCTTCACATCAGGTTTACTGTATCCCTCAGACCTTCTTATTGACGATGAAATACACAAATTGCATCGGAATTAAATACAAACGGCACAATGCCGACTTAAGTACAAGAGGACTTACTCTTCTTACTGTCTATGTTTTGAACTATTCCTGTGACACTAGTTATAGATTCCGATGCTTCTCTTCAGGTTTACTGCATACCTTGGACCTACTTATTGACGACGAAACACAGAAATTGCATCGGAATTAAATAGGAAAGGCACAATGCCGACTTAAGTACAAGAAGTCTGACTCTTCCTATTGTCTATGTTTTGATCCATTCCTGTGACACTAGTTATAGATTCCGATGCTTCACTTCAGGCTTACTGTATCCCTCAGAACTTCTTATTGACGATGAAACACAGAAATTGCATCGGAATTAAATAGAAAAGTCAAAATGCCGACTTAAGTACAAGAAGACTGACTCTTCTTACTGTCTATGTTTTGAAACCATTCCTGTGACACTAGTTATAGATTCCGATGCTTCACTTCAGGTTTACTGTATAACTGGACCGTCTTATTGACGGCGACACACAGAATTTGCATCGGAATTAAATAGAAAAGGCACAATGCCGACTTAAGTACAAGAAGACTGACTCTTCTTACTGTCTATGTTTTGAACCATTCCTGTGACACTAGTTATAGATTCCGATGCTTCACTTCAGGTTTACTGCATCCCTTGGACCTTCTTATTGACGACGAAACACAGAAATTGCAACGGAATTAAATAGGAAAGGCAAAATGCCGACTGAAGTACAAGAAGACTGACTCTTCCTATTGTCTATGTTATGAACCATTCCTGTGACACTAGTTATAGATTCCGATGCTTCACTTCAGGTTTACTGTATCGCTCAGAACTTCTTATTGACGATGAAACACAGAAATTGCATCGGAATTAAATAGAAAAGGCACAATGCCGACTTAAGTACAAGAAGACTGACTCTTCTTACTGACTATGATTTGAACATTTCCTGTGAGACCAGTTTTAGATTCCGATGCTTCACTATATGTTTACTTCATCCCTTGGAGCTTCTTATTGACGATGAAAAACAGAAATTGCATCGGAATTAAATACAAAAGGCACAATGCCGACTTAAGTACAAGAAGACTGACTCTTCTTACTGTCTATGTTTTGAACCATGCCTATGACACCAGTTATAGATTCCGATGGTTCACTTCAGGTTTACTGTATCCCTCTGACCTTCTCATTGACAAGGAAAAACAGAAATTGCTTCGGAATTAAATACAAAAGGCACAATGCCGACTCAAATACAAGATGACTGGCTCTTCTTACTCTCTGTGTTTTGAACCATTCCTGTGACACCGGTTTTAGGTTCCGATGCTTCACTTCAGGTTTACTGTATCCCTTGGACCTTCTTATTGACGACGAAACACAGAAATTGCATCGGAATTAAATAGAAAAAGCACAATAGCGACTTAAGTACAAGAAGACTGACTCTTCTTACTGAGTATTATTTGAACATTTCCTGTGAGACCAGTTTTAGATTCCGATGCTTCACTATATGTTTACTTTATCCCTTGGACCTTCTTATTGACGATGAAAAACAAAAAATGCATCCGAAGTAAATACAAAAGGCACAATGACGACTTAAGTGCAAGAAGACCGACTCTTCTTACTGTCTATGTATTGAACCATTCCTGTGACACTAGTTATAGATTCCGATGCTTCACATCAGGTTTACTGTATCCCTCAGACCTTCTTATTGACGATGAAATACAGAAATTGCATCGGAATTAAATACAAACGGCACAATGCCGACTTAAGTACAAGAGGACTTACTCTTCTTACTGTCTATATTTTGAACTATTCCTGTGACACTAGTTATAGACTCCGATGCTTCACTTCAGGTTTACTGTATCCCTCCGAACTTCTTATTGACGATGAAACACAGAAAATGCATCCGAATTAAATACAAAAGGCACAATGCCGACTTAAGTACAAGAAGATTGACTCTTCTTACTGTCTATGTTTTGAACCATTCATATGACACTAGTTGTAGATTCCGATGCTTCACTTCAGGTTTACTGTATCCCTCTGACCTTCTCATTGACGAGGAAACACAGAAATTGCTTCGGAATTAAATACAAAAGGCACAATGCCTACTCAAATACAAGATGACTGGCTCTTCTTACTCTCTATGCTTTGAACCTTTCCTGTGAGACCGATTTTAGGTACCGATGCTTAACTTCAGGTTTACTGTATCCCTCGGACCTTCTTATTGACGATGAAACACAGAAATTGCATCGGAATTAAATACAAAAGTCACAATGACGACCTAAGTACAAGAACACTGACTCTTCTTACTGTCTATGTTTTGAACCATTCCTGTGACACTAGTTTTAGATTCAGATGCTTCACATCAGGTTTACTGTATCCCTCAGACCTTCTTATTGACGATGAAATACACAAATTGCATCGGAATTAAATACAAACGGCACAATGCCGACTTAAGTACAAGAGGACTTACTCTTCTTACTGTCTATGTTTTGAACTATTCCTGTGACACTAGTTATAGATTCCGATGCTTCTCTTCAGGTTTACTGCATACCTTGGACCTACTTATTGACGACGAAACACAGAAATTGCATCGGAATTAAATAGGAAAGGCACAATGCCGACTTAAGTACAAGAAGTCTGACTCTTCCTATTGTCTATGTTTTGATCCATTCCTGTGACACTAGTTATAGATTCCGATGCTTCACTTCAGGCTTACTGTATCCCTCAGAACTTCTTATTGACGATGAAACACAGAAATTGCATCGGAATTAAATAGAAAAGTCAAAATGCCGACTTAAGTACAAGAAGACTGACTCTTCTTACTGTCTATGTTTTGAAACCATTCCTGTGACACTAGTTATAGATTCCGATGCTTCACTTCAGGTTTACTGTATAACTGGACCGTCTTATTGACGGCGACACACAGAATTTGCATCGGAATTAAATAGAAAAGGCACAATGCCGACTTAAGTACAAGAAGACTGACTCTTCTTACTGTCTATGTTTTGAACCATTCCTGTGACACTAGTTATAGATTCCGATGCTTCACTTCAGGTTTACTGCATCCCTTGGACCTTCTTATTGACGACGAAACACAGAAATTGCAACGGAATTAAATAGGAAAGGCAAAATGCCGACTGAAGTACAAGAAGACTGACTCTTCCTATTGTCTATGTTATGAACCATTCCTGTGACACTAGTTATAGATTCCGATGCTTCACTTCAGGTTTACTGTATCGCTCAGAACTTCTTATTGACGATGAAACACAGAAATTGCATCGGAATTAAATAGAAAAGGCACAATGCCGACTTAAGTACAAGAAGACTGACTCTTCTTACTGACTATGATTTGAACATTTCCTGTGAGACCAGTTTTAGATTCCGATGCTTCACTATATGTTTACTTCATCCCTTGGAGCTTCTTATTGACGATGAAAAACAGAAATTGCATCGGAATTAAATACAAAAGGCACAATGCCGACTTAAGTACAAGAAGACTGACTCTTCTTACTGTCTATGTTTTGAACCATGCCTATGACACCAGTTATAGATTCCGATGGTTCACTTCAGGTTTACTGTATCCCTCTGACCTTCTCATTGACGAGGAAACACAGAAATTGCTTCGGAATTAAATACAAAAGGCACAATGCCTACTCAAATACAAGATGACTGGCTCTTCTTACTCTCTATGCTTTGAACCTTTCCTGTGAGACCGATTTTAGGTACCGATGCTTAACTTCAGGTTTACTGTATCCCTCGGACCTTCTTATTGACGATGAAACACAGAAATTGCATCGGAATTAAATACAAAAGTCACAATGACGACCTAAGTACAAGAACACTGACTCTTCTTACTGTCTATGTTTTGAACCATTCCTGTGACACTAGTTTTAGATTCAGATGCTTCACATCAGGTTTACTGTATCCCTCAGACCTTCTTATTGACGATGAAATACACAAATTGCATCGGAATTAAATACAAACGGCACAATGCCGACTTAAGTACAAGAGGACTTACTCTTCTTACTGTCTATGTTTTGAACTATTCCTGTGACACTAGTTATAGATTCCGATGCTTCTCTTCAGGTTTACTGCATACCTTGGACCTACTTATTGACGACGAAACACAGAAATTGCATCGGAATTAAATAGGAAAGGCACAATGCCGACTTAAGTACAAGAAGTCTGACTCTTCCTATTGTCTATGTTTTGATCCATTCCTGTGACACTAGTTATAGATTCCGATGCTTCACTTCAGGCTTACTGTATCCCTCAGAACTTCTTATTGACGATGAAACACAGAAATTGCATCGGAATTAAATAGAAAAGTCAAAATGCCGACTTAAGTACAAGAAGACTGACTCTTCTTACTGTCTATGTTTTGAAACCATTCCTGTGACACTAGTTATAGATTCCGATGCTTCACTTCAGGTTTACTGTATAACTGGACCGTCTTATTGACGGCGACACACAGAATTTGCATCGGAATTAAATAGAAAAGGCACAATGCCGACTTAAGTACAAGAAGACTGACTCTTCTTACTGTCTATGTTTTGAACCATTCCTGTGACACTAGTTATAGATTCCGATGCTTCACTTCAGGTTTACTGCATCCCTTGGACCTTCTTATTGACGACGAAACACAGAAATTGCAACGGAATTAAATAGGAAAGGCAAAATGCCGACTGAAGTACAAGAAGACTGACTCTTCCTATTGTCTATGTTATGAACCATTCCTGTGACACTAGTTATAGATTCCGATGCTTCACTTCAGGTTTACTGTATCGCTCAGAACTTCTTATTGACGATGAAACACAGAAATTGCATCGGAATTAAATAGAAAAGGCACAATGCCGACTTAAGTACAAGAAGACTGACTCTTCTTACTGACTATGATTTGAACATTTCCTGTGAGACCAGTTTTAGATTCCGATGCTTCACTATATGTTTACTTCATCCCTTGGAGCTTCTTATTGACGATGAAAAACAGAAATTGCATCGGAATTAAATACAAAAGGCACAATGCCGACTTAAGTACAAGAAGACTGACTCTTCTTACTGTCTATGTTTTGAACCATGCCTATGACACCAGTTATAGATTCCGATGGTTCACTTCAGGTTTACTGTATCCCTCTGACCTTCTCATTGACAAGGAAAAACAGAAATTGCTTCGGAATTAAATACAAAAGGCACAATGCCGACTCAAATACAAGATGACTGGCTCTTCTTACTCTCTGTGTTTTGAACCATTCCTGTGACACCGGTTTTAGGTTCCGATGCTTCACTTCAGGTTTACTGTATCCCTTGGACCTTCTTATTGACGACGAAACACAGAAATTGCATCGGAATTAAATAGAAAAAGCACAATAGCGACTTAAGTACAAGAAGACTGACTCTTCTTACTGAGTATTATTTGAACATTTCCTGTGAGACCAGTTTTAGATTCCGATGCTTCACTATATGTTTACTTTATCCCTTGGACCTTCTTATTGACGATGAAAAACAAAAAATGCATCCGAAGTAAATACAAAAGGCACAATGACGACTTAAGTGCAAGAAGACCGACTCTTCTTACTGTCTATGTATTGAACCATTCCTGTGACACTAGTTATAGATTCCGATGCTTCACATCAGGTTTACTGTATCCCTCAGACCTTCTTATTGACGATGAAATACAGAAATTGCATCGGAATTAAATACAAACGGCACAATGCCGACTTAAGTACAAGAGGACTTACTCTTCTTACTGTCTATATTTTGAACTATTCCTGTGACACTAGTTATACATTCCGATGCTTCACTTCAGGTTTACTGCATCCCTTGGACCTTCGTATTGACGACGAAACACAGAAATTGCATCGGAATTAAATAGGAAAGGCAAAATGCCGACTTAAGTACAAGAAGATTGACTCTTCCTATTGTCTATGTTTTGAACCATTCCTGTGACACTAGTTATAGATTCCGATGCTTCACTTCAGTTTTACTGTATCCCTCAGAACTTCTTATTGACGATGAAACACAGAAATTGCATCGGAATTAAATAGAAAGGGAACAATGCCGACTTAAGTACAAGAAGATTGACTCTTCTTACTGTCTATGTTTTCAACCATTCCTGTGACACTAGTTATACATTCCGATGCTTCACTTCAGGTTTACTGTATCACTTGGACCTTCTTATTGACGACGAAACACAGAAATTGCATCGGAATTAAATAGGAAAGGCACAATGCCGACTTAAGTACAAGAAGACTGACTCTTCCTATTGTCTATGATTTGAATCTTTCCTGTGACACTAGTTATAGATTCTGATGCTTCACTTCGGGTTTACTGTATCCCTCTGACCTTCTTATTGACGATGAAATACAGAAATTGCATCGATATTAAATACAAAAGGCACAATGCCGACTTAAGTACAAGAAGACTGACTCTTCTTTCTGACTATATTGTGAACATTTTCTGTGAGACCAGTTTTCGATTCCGATACTTCACTATATATTTATTGTATCCCTTGGACCCTCCTATAGACGATGAAACACAGAATTTTCATCGGAATTAAATACAAAAGGCACAATGCCGACTTAAGTACAAGAAGACTGACTCTTCTTACTGTCAATGTTTTGAACCATTCCTATGACACTAGTTATAGATTCCGATGCTTCACTTCTGGTTTACTGTATCCCTCTGACCTTCTCATTGACGAGGAAACACAGAAATTGCTTCGGAATTAAATACAAAAGGCACAATGGCGACTCAAATACAACATGACTGGCTCTTCTTACTCTCTATGTTTTGAACCTTTCCTGTGAGACCGGTTTTAGGTTCCGATGTTTCACTTCAGGTTAACTGTATCCCTTGGACCTTCTTATTGACAACGAAACACAGAAATTGCATCGGAATTAAATGGAAAAGGCACAATGCCGACTTAAGTACAAGAAGACTGACTCTACTTACTGACTATGATTTGAACATTTCCTGTGAGACCAGTTTTAGGTTCCGATGCTTCACTATATGTTTACTGTATCCCTTGGACCTTCTTATTGACGATGAAACATAGAAACTGCATCGGAATTAAGTACAAAACGCACAATGACGACTTAAGTACACGAAGACTGACTCTTCTTACTGTCTATGTTTTGAACCATTCCTGTGACACTACTTATAGATTCCGATGCTTCACTTCAGGTTTACTGTATCCCTCTGACCTTCTTATTGACGATGAAACACAGAAATTGCATCGGAATTAAATACAAAAGGCACAATGCCGACTTAAGTAGAAGAAGACTGACTCTTGTTAATGTCTATGTTTTGAACCTTTCCTGTGCCACTAGTTATAGATTCCGATGCTTCACTTCAGGTTTACTGTATCCCTCTGACCATCTTATTGATGATGAAACACAGAAATTGCATCGGAATTAAAGACAAAATGCACAATGCAGACTTAAGTACAAGAAGACTGACTCTTCTTACTGACCATGTTGGGAACATTTCCTGTGAGACCAGTTTTCGATTCCGATGCTTCACAATATATTTATTGTATCCCTTGGACCCTCTTATAGACGATGAAACACGGAAATTGCATTGGAATGAAATACAAAAGGCACAATGCCGACTTAAGTACAAGGAGACTGACTATTCTTACTGTCCATGTTTAGAACCAATCCTGTGTCACTAGTTACAGATTCGGATGCTTCACTTCAGGTTTACTGTATCCCTCTGACCTTCTTATTTACGATGAAACACAGTAATTGCATCGGAATTAAATACAAAATTCACAATGCCGACTTAAGTACAAGAAGACTGACTCTTCTTACTGACTATGCTGTGAACATTTCCTGTGAGACCAGTTTTAGATTTCGATGCATCACTATATGTTTACTATATCCCTTGGACCTTCTTATTGACGATGAAACACAGAAATTGCATCGGAATTAAATACAAAAGGCACAAGAACGACTTAAGTACAAGAAGACTGACTCTTAATACTGACTATGATTTGAACATTTCCTGTGAGACCAGTTTTTGATTCCGATTCTTCACTATGCGTTTACTGTATCCCTTGGACCTTCTTATTGACGGTCAAACACAGTAATTGCATCGGAATTAAATAGAAAAGGCACAATACCGATTTTAGTACAAGTAGACTGACTCTTCTTACAGTGTATGTTTTGAACCATTCCTGTAACACTAGTTATAGATTCCTATGCTTCACGTCAGGTTCACTGTATCCCTTGGACCTTCTTATTGACGACGATACAGAGAAATTGCATCGGAATTAAATAGAAGAGGCACAATGCCGAACTAAGTACAATAAGACTGACTCTTCCTACTGTCTATGTTTTGAAGCATTCCCGTGACACTAGTTATAGATTCCGATGCTTCACTTCAGGTTTAATGTATTCCTCTGACCTTCTTATTAACGATGAAACACAGAAATTGCATCGGAATTAAATACTAAAGGCGCAATGCCTACTTACGTACAAGAAGACTAACTCATCTTACTGTCTATGTTTTGAACCATTCCTGTGACACTAGTTATAGATTCCGATGCTTCACTTCAGGTTTATTGCATCCCTTGGACCTTCGTATTGACGACGAAACACAGAAATTGCATCGGAATTAAATAGAAAAGGCACAATGCCGACTTAAGTACAAGAAGGCTGTCTTCCTACTGTCTATGTTTTGAACCATTCCTGTGACACTAGATATAGATTCCGATGCTTCACTTCAGGTTTACTGTATCGCTTTAACCTTCTTATTGACGACGAAACACAGAAATTGCATCGGAATTAAATAGAAAAGGCACAATGCCGACTTAAGTACAAGTAGACTGACTCTTCCTATTGTCTAAGTTTGGAACCATTCCTGTGACACTAGTTATAGATTCCGATGCTTCACTTGAGGTTTACTGTATCGTTCTGACCTTCTTATTGACGATGAAACACAGAAGTTACATCGGAATTAAATACAAACGGCACAATGCCGACTTAAATACAAGAGGACTTACTCTTCTTACTGTCTATGTTTGAACCATTCCTGTGACACTAGTTATAGATTCCGATACTTCACTTCAGGTTTACTGTATCCCTTGGACCTTCTTATTGACGACGAAACACAGAAATTGCATCGGAATTAAATAGAAAAGGCACAATGCCGACTTAAGTACAAGAAGACTGACTCTTCCATCTGTGTATGTTTTGAACCATTCCTGTGACACTAGTTACAGATTCAGATGCTTCACTTCAGGTTTACTGCATCCCTTGGACCTTCTTACTGACGACGTAACACAGAAATTGCATCGGAATTAAATAGGAAAGGCACAATGCCGACTTAAGTACGAGAAGACTGACTCTTCCTATTGTCTATGTTTTGAACCATTCCTGTGACACTAGTTATAGATTCCGATGCTTCACTTGAGGTTTGCTGTATCGCTCTGACCTTCTTATTGACGATGAAACACAGAAATTGCATCGGAATTTATTCCAAGAGGCACAATGCCGACTTAAGTACAAGAAGACTTACTCTTCTTACTGTCTATGTTTTGAACCATTCCTGTGACACTAGTTATAGATTCCGATGCTTCATTTCAGGTTTACTGTATCCCTCTGACCTTCTCATTGACGAGGAAACACAGAAATTGCTTCGGAATTAAATACAAAAGGCACAATGCCGACTCAAATACAAGATGACTGGCTCTTCTTACTCTCTATGCTTTGAACCTTTCCTGTGAGACCGGTTTTAGGTACCGATGCTTAACCTCAGGATTACTGTATCCCTCGGACCTTCTTATTGACGATGAAACACAAAAATTGCATCGGAATTAAATAGAAAAGGCACAATGCCAACTTAAGTACAAGAAGACTGACTCTTCTTACTGACTATGATTTGAACATTTCCTGTGAGACCAGTTTTAGGTTCCGATGCCTTACTATATATTTATTGTATCCCTAGGACCTTCTTATAGACGATGAAACACGGAAATTGCATTGGAATGAGATACAAAAGGCACAATGCCGACTTAAGTACAAGGAGACTGACTCTTCTTAATGTCCATGTTTAGAACCAATCCTGTGTCACTAGTTAGAGATTCGGATGCTTCACTTCAGGTTCACTGATTCCCTCTGACTTTCTTATTGACGATGTAACACAGAAATTGCATCGGAATTAAATACAAACGGCACAATGCCGACTTAAGTACAAGAGGACTTACTCTTCTTACTGTCTATATTTTGAACCAATCCTGTGACACGAGTTATAGATTCCGATGCTTCACTTCAGGTTTACTGTATCCCTTGGACCTTCTTATTGACGACGAAACACAGAAATTGCAACGGAACTAAATAGGAAAGGCAAAATGCCGACTTAAGTACAAGAAGACTGACTCTTCCTATTGTCTATGATTTGAACAATTCCTGTGACACTAGTTATTGATTCTGATGCTTCACTTCGGGTTTACTGTATCCCTCTGACCTTCTTATTGACGATGAAATACAGAAATTGCATCGATATTAAATACAAAAGGCACAATGCCGACTTAAGTACAAGAAGACTGACTCTTCTTTCTGACTATATTGTGAACATTTTCTGTGAGACCAGTTTTCGATTCCGATGCTTCACTATATGTTTATTGTATCCCTTGGACCCTCCTATAGACGATGAAACACAGAAATTTCATCGGAATTAAATACAACAGGCACAATGCCGACTTAAGTACAAGAAGACTGACTCTTCTTACTGTCAATGTTTTGAACCATTCCTATGACACTAGTTATAGATTCAGATGCTTCACTTCTGGTTTACTGTATCCCTCTGACCTTCTCATTGACGAGGAGACACAGAAATTGCTTCGGAATTAAATACAAAAGGCAGAATGGCGACTCAAATACAAGATGACTGGCTCTTCTTACTCTCTATGTTTTAAACCTTTCCTGTGAGACCGGTTTTAGGTTCCGATGCTTCACTTCAGGTTTACTGTGTCCCTTGGACCATCTTATTGACAACGAAACACAGAAATTGCATCGGAATTAAATAGAAAAGGCACAATGCCGACTTAAGTACAAGAAGACTGACTCTACTTACTGACTATGATTTGAACATTTCCTGTGAGACCAGTTTTAGGTTCCGATGCTTCACTATATGTTTACTGCATCCCTTGGACCTTCTTATTGACGATGAAATATAGAAATTGCATCGGAATTAAGTACAAAACGCACAATGACGACTTAAGTACACGAAGACTGAATCTTCTTACTGTCTATGTTTTGAACCATTCCTGTGACACTACTTATAGATTCCGATGCTTCACTTCAGGTTTACTGTATCCCTCTGACCTTCTTATTGACGATGAAACACAGAAATTGCATCGGAATTAAATACAAAAGGCACAATGCCGACTTAAGTAGAAGAAGACTGACTCTTCTTAATGTCTATGTTTTGAACCTTTCCTGTGCCACTAGTTATAGATTCCGATTCTTCACTTCAGGTTTACTGTATCCCTCTGACCTTCTTATTGATGATGAAACACAGAAATTGCATCGGAATTAAAGACAAAATGCACAATGCAGACTTAAGTACAAGAAGACTGACTCTTCTTACTGACCATGTTGGGAACATTTCCTGTGAGACCAGTTTTCGATTCCGATGCTTCACTATATATTTATTGTATCCCTTGGACCTTCTTATAGACGATGAAACACGGAAATTGCATTGGAATGAAATACAAAAGGCACAATGCCGACTTAAGTACAAGGAGACTGACTCTTCTTACTGTCCATGTTTAGAACCAATCCTGTGTCACTAGTTACAGATTCGGATGCTTCACTTCAGGTTTACTGTATCCCTCTGACCTTCTTATTTACGATGAAACACAGTAATTGCATCGGAATTAAATACAAAATGCACAATGCCGACTTAAGTACAAGAAGACTGACTCTTCTTACTGACTATGCTGTGAACATTTCCTGTGAGACCAGTTTTAGACTCCGATGCTTCACTATATGTTTACTATATCCCTTGGACCTTCTTATTGACGATGAAACACAGAAATTGCATCGGAATTAAATACAAAAGGCACAATAACGACTTAAGTACAAGAAGACAGACTCTTCCTACTGTCTATGTTTTAATCATTCCTGTGACACTAGTTATAGATTCCGATGCTTCACTTCAGGTTCACTGATTACCTCTGACTTTCTTATTGACGATGTAACACAGAAACTGCGTCGGAATTAAATACAAATGGCACAACGCCGACTCAAATACAAGATGACTGGCACTTCTTACTCTCTATGTTTTGAACCTTTCCTGAGAGACCGGATTTAGGTTCCGGTGACTCTCTTCTGGTTTACTGTATCCCTTGGACCTTCTTATTGACGACGAAACACAGAAATTGCATCGGAATTAAATAGAAAAGGCACCATGCCGACATAAGTACAAGAAGACTGACTCTTAATACTGACTATGATTTGAACATTTCCTGTGAGACCAGTTTGTGATTCCGATTCTTCACTATGCGTTTACTGTATCCCTTGGACCTTCTTATTGACGATCAAACACAGAAATTGCATCGGAATTAAATAGAAAAGGCACAATACCGATTTTAGTAAATGAAGACTGACTCTTCTTACACTGTATGTTTTGAACCATTCCTGTAACACTATTTATAGATTCCGATGCTTCACATCAGGTTTACTGTATCCCTCTGACCGTCTTGTTGACGATGAAACACAGTAATTGCATCGGAATTAAATACAAAAGGCACAATGCCGACTAATGTACAAGAAGACTGACTCTTCTTACTGTCTAAGTATTGAACCTTTCCTGTGACACTAGATATAGATTCCGATGCTTCACGTCAGGTTCACTGTATCCCCTGGACCTTCTTATTGACGACGAAACCGAGAAATTGCATCGGAATTAAATAGAAGAGGCACAATGCCGAACTAAGTACAATAAGACTGACTCTTCCTACTGTCTATGTTTTGAAGCATTCCCGTGACACTAGTTATAGATTCCGATGCTTCACTTCAGGTTTACTGTATTCCTCTGACCTTCTTATTAACGATGAAACACAGAAATTGCATCGGAATTAAATACTAAAGGCGCAATGCCGACTTACGTACAAGAAGACTAACTCATCTTACTGTCTATGTTTTGAACCATTCCTGTGACACTAGTTATAGATTCCGATGCTTCACTTCAGGTTTACTGCATCCCTTGGACCTTCTTATTGACGACGAAACACAGAAATTGCATCGGAATTAAATAGAAAAGGCACAATGCCGACTTAAGTACAAGAAGGCTGTCTTCCTACTGTCTATGTTTTGAACCATTCCTGTGACACTAGTTATTGATTCCGATGCTTCACTTCAGGTTCACTGTATCCCTCTGACCTTCTTTTTGACGATGAAACACAGTAATTGCATCGAAATTAAATACAAAAGGCACAATGCGGACTTAAGTACAAGAAGACTGACTCTTCTTATTGTCTATGTTTTGAACCATTCCTGTGACACTAGATATAGATTCCGATGCTTCACTTCAGGTTTACTGTATCGCTTGGACCTTCTTATTGACGACGAAACACAGAAATTGTATCGGAATTAAATAGAAAAGGCACAATGCCGACTAAAGTACAAGAAGACTGACTCTTCCTATTGTCTAAGTTTGGAACCATTCCTGTGACACTAGTTATAGATTCCGATGCTTCACTTGAGGTTTACTGTATCGCTCTGACCTTCTTATTGACGATGAAACACAGAAGTTACAACGGAATGAAATACAAACGGCACAATGCCGACTTAAATACAAGAGGACTTACTCTTCTTACTGTCTATGTTTGAACCATTCCTGTGACACTAGTTATAGATTCCGATACTTCACTTCAGGTTTACTGTTTCCCTTGGACCTTCTTATTGACGACGAAACACAGAATTTGCATCAGAATTAAATAGAAAAGGCACAATGGCGACTTAAGTAAAAGAAGACTACTCTTCTTACTGTTTATGTTTTGAACCATTCCTGTGACACTAGTTATAGATTCCGATGCTTCACTTCAGGTTTACTGTATCCCTTGGACCTTCTTGTTGACGACGAAACACAGAAATTGCAACGGAATTAAATAGGAAAGGCAAAATGCCGACTTAAGTACAAGAAGACTGACTCTTCCTATTATCTATGTTTTGAACCATTCCTGTGACACCACTTATAGATTCCGATGCTTCACTTCAGCTTTACTGTATCCCTCAGAACTTCTTTTAGACGATGAAACACAGAAATTGCATCGGAATTAAATAGAAAAGGAACAATGCCGACTTAAGTACAAGAAGACTGACTCTTCTTACTGTCTATGTTTTCAACCATTCCTGTGACACTAGTTATAGATTCCGATGCTTCACTTCAGGTTTACTGTATCCCTTGGACCTTCTTATTGACGACGAAACACAGAATTTGCATCGGAATTAAATAGAGAAGGCACAATGACGACTTAAGTACAAGAAGACTAACTGTACTTACTGTCTATGCTTTGAACCATTCCTGTGACACTAGTTATAGATTCCGATGCTTCACGTCAGGTTTACTGTATCGCTTGGACCTTCTTATTGACGACGAAACACAGAAATTGTATCGGAATTAAATAGAAAAGGCACAATGCCGACTTAAGTACAAGAAGACTGACTCTTCCTATTGTCTAAGTTTGGAACCATTCCTGTGACACTAGTTATAGATTCCGATGCTTCACTTGAGGTTTACTGTATCGCTCTGACCTTCTTATTGACGATGAAACACAGAAGTTACAACGGAATGAAATACAAACGGCACAATGCCGACTTAAATACAAGAGGACTTACTCTTCTTACTGTCTATGTTTGAACCATTCCTGTGACACTAGTTATAGATTCCGATACTTCACTTCAGGTTTACTGTTTCCCTTGGACCTTCTTATTGACGACGAAACACAGAATTTGCATCAGAATTAAATAGAAAAGGCACAATGGCGACTTAAGTAAAAGAAGACTACTCTTCTTACTGTCTATGTTTTGAACCATTCCTGTGACACTAGTTATAGATTCCGATGCTTCACTTCGGGTTTACTGTATCCCTCTGACCTTCTTATTGACGATGAAACACAGAAATTGCATCGGAATTAAATACAAAAGACACAATGCCGACTTAAGTAGAAGAAGACTGACTCTCCTTAATGTCTATGATTTGAACCTTTCCTCTGCCACTAGTTATAGATTCCGATGCTTCACTTCAGGTTTACTGTATCCCTCTGACCTTCTTATTGATGATGAAACACAGAAATTGCATCGGAATTAAAGACAAAATGCACAATGCAGACTTAAGTACAAGAAGACTGACTCTTCTTACTGACCATGTTAGGAACATTTCCTGTGAGACCAGTTTTCGATTCCGATGCTTCACTATATATTTATTGTATCCCTAGGACCTTCTTATAGACGATGAAACACGGATATTGCGTTGGAATGAAATACAAATGGCACAATGCCGACTTAAGTACAAGGAGACTGACTCTTCTTACTGTCCATGTTTAGAACCAATCCTGTGTCACTAGTTACAGATTCGGATGCTTCACTTCAGGTTTACTGTATCCCTCTGACCTTCTTATTTACGATGAAACACAGTAATTGCATCGGAATTAAATACAAAATGCACAATGCCGACTTAAGTACAAGAAGACTGACTCTTCTTACTGACTATGCTGTGAACTTTTCCTGTGAGACCAGTTTTAGATTCCGATGCTTCACTATATGTTTACTATATCCCTTGGACCTTCTTATTGACGATGAAACACAGAAATTGCATCGGAATTAAATACAAAAGGCACAATAACGACTTAAGTACAAGAAGACAGACTCTTCCTACTGTCTATGTTTTAATCATTCCTGTGACACTAGTTATAGATTCCGATGCTTCACTTCTGGTTTACTGTATCCCTCTGACCTTCTCATTGACGAGGAAACACAGAAATTGCTTCGGAATTAAATACAAAAGGCACAATGGCGACTCAAATACAAGATGACTGGCTCTTCTCACTCTCTATGTTTTGAACCTTTCCTGTGAGACCGGATTTAGATTCCGGTGCTTCACTTTAGGTTTACTGTATCCCTTGGACCTTCTTATTGACGACGAAACACAGAAATTGCATCTTAATTAAATTGAAAAGGCACCATGCCGACATAAGTACAAGAAGACTGACTCTTAATACTGACTATGATTTGAACATTTCCTGTGAGACCAGTTTTTGATTCCGATTCTTCACTATGCGTTTACTGTATCCCTTGGACCTTCTTATTGACGATCAAACACAGAAATTGCATCGGAATTAAATAGAAAAGGCACAATACCGATTTTAGTACAAGAAGACTGACTCTTCTTACAGTGTATGTTTTGAACCATTCCTGTAACACTAGTTATAGATTCCGATGCTTCACATCAGGTTTACTGTATCCCTCTGACCGTATTGTTGACGATGAAACACAGTAATTGCATCGGAATTAAATACAAAAGGCACAATGCCGACTAATGTACAAGAAGACTGACTCTTCTTACTGTCTATGTATTGAACCTTTCCTGTAACACTAGATATTGATTCCGATGCTTCACGTCAGGTTCACTGTATCCCCTGGACCTTCTTATTGACGACGAAACGGAGAAATTGCATCGGAATTAAATAGAAGAGGCACAATGCCGAAATAAGTACAATAAGACTGACTCTTCCAACTGTCTATGTTTTGAAGCATTCCCGTGACACTAGTTATAGATTCCGATGCTTCACTTCAGGTTTACTGTATTCCTCTGACCTTCTTATTGACGACGAAACACAGAAATTGCATCGGAATTAAATAGAAAAGGCACAATGCCGACATAAGTACAAGATGACTGCCTCTTCCATCTGTGTATGTCCTGAACCATTCCTGTGACACTAGTTACAGATTCAGATGCTTCACTTCAGGTTTACTGCATCCCTTGGACCTTCTTATTGACGACGTAACACAGAAATCGCATCGGAAATAAATAGGAAAGGCACAATGCCGACTTAAGTACAAGAAGACTGACTCTTCCTATTGTCTATGTTTTGAACCATTCCTGTGACACTAGTTATAGATTCCGATGCTTCCTTTCAGGATTACTGTATCCCTCAGAACGTCTTATTGACGATGAAACACAGAAATTGCATTGGAATTAAATAGAAAAGGCACAATGCCGACTTAAGTACAAGAAGACTGACTCTTCTTACTGTCTATGTTTTGAACCATTCTAGTGACACTAGTTATAGTTTCCGATGCTCCACTTCAGGTTTACTGTATCACTTGGACCTTCTTATTGACGATGAAACACAGAAATTGCAACGGAATTAAATACAAAAGGCACAATGCCGACTCAAATACAAGATGACTGGCTCTTCTTACTCTCTATGCTTTGAACCTTTATTGTGAGACCGGTTTTAGGTACCGATGCTTAACTTCAGGTTAACTGTATCCCTCGGACCTTCTTATTGACGACGAAACACAGAAATTGCATCGGAATTAAATAGAAAAGGCACAATGCCGACTTAAGTACAAGAAGACTGACTCTTCTTACTGACTATGATTTGAGCATTTCCTGTGAGACCAGTTTTAGGTTCCGATGCTTCACTATATGTTTACTGTATCACTTGGACCTTCTTATTGACGATGAAACACAGAAATTGCATCGGAATTAAATACATAAGGCACAATGACGACCTAAGTACAAGAACACTGACTCATCTTACTGTCTATGTATTGAACCATTCCTGTGACACTAGTTTTAGATTCAGATGCTTCACATCAGGTTTACAGTATCCCTCAGACCGTCTTATTGACGATGAAATACAGAAATTGCATCGGAATTAAATACAAACGGCACAATGCCGACTTAAGTACAAGAGGACTTACTCTTCTTACTGTCTATGTTTTGAACTATTCCTGTGACACTAGTTATAGATTCCGATGCTTCTCTTCAGGTTTACTGCATACCTTGGACCTTCTTATTGACGACGAAACACAGAAATTGCATCGGAATTAAATAGGAAAGGCACAATGCCGACTTAAGTACAAGAAGGCTGACTCTTCCTATTGTCTATGTTTTGATCCATTCCTGTGACACTAGTTATAGATTCCGATGCTTCACTTCAGGCTTTCTGTATCCCTCCGAACTTCTAATTGACGATGAAACACAGAAATTGCATCGGAATTAAATAGAAAACTCAAAATGCCGTCTTAAGTACAAGAAGACTTACTCTTCTTACTGTCTATGTTTTGAACCATTCCTGTGACACTAGTTATAGATTCCGATGCTTCACTTCAGGTTTACTGTCTCCCTTGGACCTTCTTACTGACGACGAAACACAGAATTTGCATCGGAATTAAATAGAAAAGGCACAATGCCGACTTAAGTACAAGAAGACTGACTCTTCTTACTGTCTATGTTTTGAACAATTCCTGTGACACTAGTTATAGATTCCGATGCTTCACTTCAGGTTTACTGTATCCCTTGGACCTTCTTATTGACGACGAAACACAGAAATTGCAACGGAATTAAATAGGAAAGGCAAAATTCCGACTGAAGTACAAGAAGACTGACTCTTCCTATTGTCTATGTTATGAACCATTCCTGTGACACTAGTTATAGATTCCGATGCTTCACTTCAGGTTTACTGTATCCCTCAGAACTTCTTATTGACCATGAAACACAGAAATTGCATCGGAATTAAATAGAAAAGGCACAATGCCGACTTAACTACAAGAAGACTGACTCTTCTTACTGTCTATGTTTTGAACCTTTCCTGTGACTCTAGTTATAGATTCCGATGCTTCACTTCAGGCTTACTGTCTCCCTTGGACCTTCTTATTAGCGACGAAACACAGAAATTGCATCGGAATTAAATAGGAAAGGCACAATGCCGACTTAAGTACAAGAAGACTGACTCTTCCTACTGTCTCTGTTTTGAATCATTCCTGTGACACGAGTTATAGATTCTGATGCTTCACTTCGGGTTTACTGTATCCCTTGGACCTTCTTATTGACGACAAAACACAGAAATTGCATCGGAATTAAATAGAAAAGGCACAATGCCGACTTAAGTACAAGAAGACTGACTCTTCTTACTGACTATGATTTGAACGTTTCCTGTGAGACCAGTTTTAGATTCCGATGCTTCACTATATGTTTACTTTATCCCTTGGACCTTCTTATTGACGATGAAAGACATAAAATGCGTCCGAAGAAAATGCAAAAGGCACAATGACGACTTAAGTACAAGAAGACTGACTCTTTATACTGTCTATGTTTTGAACCATTGCTGTGACACTAGTTATAGATTCCGATGCTTCACTTCAGGTTTACTGCATCCCTTGGACCTTCTTATTGACGACGAAACACAGAAATTGCATCGGAATTAAATAGGAAAGGCACAATGCCGACTTAAGTACAAGTAGACTGACTCTTCCTATTGTCTATGTTTTGAAACATTCCTGTGACACTAGTTATAGATTCCGATGCTTCACTTCAGGTTTACTGCATCCCTCAGAACTTCTAATTGACGATGAAACACAGAAATTGCATCGGAATGAAATAGAAAAGGCACAATGCCGACATAAGTACTAGAAGACTGACTCTTCTTACTGTCTATGCTTTGAACAATTCCTGTGACAATAGTTATAGATTCCGATGCTTCACTTCAGGTTTACTGTATCCCTTGGACTTTCTGATTGACGACGAAACACAGAATTTGCATCGGAATTAAATAGTAAAAATACAATGCCGACTTCAGTAAAGGAAGACTACTCTTCTTACTGTCTATGTTTTGAACCATTCCTGTGACACTAGTTATAGATTCCGATGCTTCACTTCAGGTTTACTGTATCCCTTGGATCAACTTATTGACGACGAAACACAGAAACTGCAACGGAATTAAATAGGAAAGGCAAAATGCCGACTTAAGTACAAGAAGACTGACTCTTCTTTTGTCTATTTTTTGAACCATTCCTGTGACACTAGTTATAGATTCCGATGCTTCACTTCAGGTTTACTGTATCCCTCAGAACTTCTTATTGACGATGAAACACAGAAATTGCATCGGAATTAAATAGAAAAGGAACAATGCCGACTTAAGTACGAGAAGACTGACTCTTCTTACTGTCAATGGTTTCAACCATTCCTGTGACACTAGTTATAGATTCCGATGCTTCACTTCAGGTTTACTGTATCCCTCGGACCTTCTTATTGACGACGAAACACAGAATTTGCATCGGAATTAAATAGAAAAGGCACAATGACGACTTAAGTACAAAAAGACTGACTCTACTTACTGTCTATGCTTTGAACCATTCCTGTGACACTAGTTATAGATTCCGATGCTTCACGTCAGGTTTACTGTATCCCTTGGACCTTCTTATTGACGACGAAACACAGAAATTGCATCGGAATGAAATAGGAAATTCACAATGCCGACTTAAGTACAAGAAGACTGACTCTTCCTATTGTCTATGATTTGAATCATTCCTGTGACACTAGTTATAGATTCTGATGCTTCACTTCGGGTTTACTGTATCCCTCTGACCTTTTTATTGGCGATGAAATACAGAAATTGCATCGATATTAAATACAAAAGGCACAATGCCGACTTAAGTACAAGAAGACTGACTCTTCTTTCTGACTATATTGTGAACATTTTCTGTGAGACCAGTTATCGATTCCGATGCTTCACTATATGTTTATTGTATCCCTTGGACCCTCTTATAGACGATGAAACACAGAAATTTCATCGGAATTAAATACAAAAGGCACAATGCCGACTTAAGTACCAGAAGACTGACTCTTCTTACTGTCAATGATTTGAACCATTCCTATGACACTAGTTATAGATTCCGATGCTTCACTTCAGGTTTACTGTATCCCTCTGACCTTCTCATTGACGAGGAAACACAGAAATTGCTTCGGAATTAAATACAAAAGGCACAATGGCGACTCAAATACAAGATGACTGGCTCTTCTTACTCTCTATGTTTTGAACCTTTCCTGTGAGACCGGTTTTAGGTTCCGATGCTTCACTTCAGGTTTACTGTATCCCTTGGACCTTCTTATTGACAACGAAACACAGAAATTGCATCGGAATTAAATAGAAAAGGCACAATGCCGACTTAAGTACAAGAAGACTGACTCTACTTACTGACTATGATTTGAACATTTCCTGTGAGACCAGTTTTAGGTTCCGATGCTTCACTATATGTTTACTGTACCCCTTGGACCTTCTTATTGACGATGAAACATAGAAATTGCATCGGAATTAAGTACAAAACGCACAATGACGACTTAAGTACAAGAAGACCGACTCTTCTTACTGTCTATGTTTTGAACCATTCCTGTGATGCTACTTATAGATTCCGATGCTTCACTTCGGGTTTACTGTATCCCTCTGACCTTCTTATTGACGATGAAACACAGAAATTGCATCGGAATTAAATACAAAAGACACAATGCCGACTTAAGTAGAAGAAGACTGACTCTCCTTAATGTCTATGATTTGAACCTTTCCTGTGCCACTAGTTATAGATTCCGATGCTTCACTTCAGGTTTACTGTATCCCTCTGACCTTTTATTTACGATGAAACACAGTAATTGCATCGGAATTAAATACAAAATGCACAATGCCGACTTAAGTACAAGAAGACTGACTCTTCTTACTGACTATGCTGTGAACATTTCCTGTGAGACCAGTTTTAGATTCCGATGCTTCACTATATGTGTACTATATCCCTTGGACCTTCTTATTGACGATGAAACACAGAAACTGCGTCGGAATTAAATACAAATGGCACAATGCCGACTGAAATACAAGATGACTGGCACTTCTTACTCTCTATGTTTTGAACCTTTCCTGAGAGACCGGATTTAGATTCCGGTGCTTCACTTCAGGTTTACTGTATCCCTTGGACCTTCTTATTGACGACGAAACACAGAAATTTCATCGGAATTAAATAGAAATGGCACCATGCCGACATAAGTACAAGAAGACTGACTCTTAGTACTGACTATGATTTGAACATTTCCTGTGAGACCAGTTTTTGATTCCGATTCTTCACTATGCGTTTACTGTATCCCTTGGACTTTCTTATTGACGATCAAACACAGAAATTGCATCGGAATTAAATAGAAAAGGCACAATACCGATTTTAGTACAAGAAGACTGACTCTTCTTACAGTGTATGTTTTGTACCATTCCTGTAACACTAGTTATAGATTCCGATGCTTCACATCAGGTTTACTGTATCCCTCTGACCGTCTTGTTGACGATGAAACACAGTTATTGCATCGGAATTAAATACAAAAGGCACAATGCCGACTAATGTACAAGAAGAATGACTGTTCTTACTGTCTATGTATTGAACCTTTCCTGTGACACTAGATATAGATTCCGATGCTTCACGTCAGGTTCACTGTATCGCTTGGACCTTCTTATTGACGACGAAACAGAGAAATTGCATCGGAATTAAATAGAAGAGGCATAATGCCGACCTAAGTACAATAAGACTGACTCTTCCTACTGTCTATGTTTTGAAGCATTCCCGTGACACTAGTTATAGATTCCGATGCTTCACTTCATGTTTACTGTATTCCTCTGACCTTCTTATTAACGATGAAACACAGAAATTGCATCGGAATTAAATACTAAAGGCGCAATGCCGACTTACGTACAAGAAGACTAACTCATCTTACTGTCTATGTTTTGAACCATTCCTGTGACACTAGGTATAGATTCCGATGCTTCACGTCAGGTTTACTGTATCCCTTGGGACTTCTTATTGACGACGAAACACAGAATTTGCATCGGAATTAAATAGAAAAGGCACAATGACGACTTAAGTACAAGAAGACTGACTCTACTTACTGTCTATGCTTTGAACCATTCCTGTGACACTAGTTATAGGTCCCGATGCTTCACGTCAGGTTTACTGTATCCCTTGGACCTTCTTATTGACGACGAAACACAGAAATTGCATCGGAATTAAATAGGAAAGGCACAATGCCGACTTAAGTACAAGAAGACTGACTCTTCCTATTGTATATGATTTGAATCATTCCTGTGACACTAGTTATAGATTGTGATGCTTCAATTCGGGTTTACTGTATCCCTCTGACCTTCTTATTGACGATGAAATACAGAAATTGCATCGATATTAAATACAAAAGGCACAATGCCGACTTAAGTACAAGAAGACTGACTCTTCTTTCTGACTATATTGTGAACATTTTCTGTGAGACCAGTTTTCGATTCCGATGCTTCTCTATATGTTTATTGTATCCCTCGGACCCTCTTATAGACGATGAAACACAGAAATCTCATCGGAATTAAATACAAAAGGCACAATGACGACTTAAGTACAAGAAGACTGACTCTTGTTACTGTCAATGTTTTGAACCATTCCTATGACACTAGTTATCGATTCCGATGCTTCACTTCAGGTTTACTGTATCCCTCTGACCTTCTCATTGACGGGGAAACACAGAAATTGCTTCGTAATTAAATACAAAAGGCACAATGGCGACTCAAATACAAGATGAAAGGCTCTTCTTACTCTCTATGTTTTGAACCTTTCCTGTGAGACCGGTTTTAGGTTCCGAAGCTTCACTTCAGGTTTACTGTTTCCCTTGGACCTTCTTAATGACAACGAAACACAGAAATTGCATCGGAATTAAATAGAAAAGGCACAATGCCGACTTAAGTACAAGAAGACTGACTCTACTTACTGACTATGATTTGAACATTTCCTGTGAGACCAGTTTTACGTTCCGATGCTTCACTATATGTTTACTGTATCCCTTGGACCTTCTTATTGACGATGAAACATAGAAATTGCATCGGAATTAAGTATAAATCGCACAATGACGACTTAAGTACAAGAAGACTGACTCTTCTTACTATCTATGTTTTGAACCATTCCTGTGACACTACTTATAGATTCCGATGCTTCACTTCATGTTCACTGTATCCCTCTGACCTTCTTATTGACGATGAAACACAGAAATTGCATCGGAATTAAATACAAACGGCACAATGCCGACTAAAGTAGAAGAAGACTGACTCTTCTTAATGTCTATGTTTTGAACCTTTCCTGTGCCACTAGTTATAGATTCCGATGCTCCACTTCAGGTTTACTGTATCCCTCTGACCTTCTTAATGATGATGAAACACAGAAATTGCATCGGAATTAAAGACAAAATGCACAATGCAGACTTAAGTACAAGAAGACTGACTCTTCTTACTGACCATGTTGGGAACATTTCCTGTGAGACCAGTTTTCGATTCCGATGCTTCACCATATATTTATTGTATCCCTTGGACCTTCTTATAGACGATGAAACACGGAAATTGCATCGGAATGAAATACAATAGGCACAATGCCGACTTAAGTACAAGGAGACTGACTCTTCTTACTGTCTATGTTTAGAACCAATCCTGTGTCACTAGTTACAGATTCCGATGCTTCACTTCAGGTTTACTGTATCCCTCTGACTTGCTTATTTACGATGAAACACAGTAATTGCATCGGAATTAAATACAAAATGCACAATGCCGTCTTAAGGACAAGAAGACTGACTCTTCTTACTGACTATGCTGTGAACATTTCCTGTGAGACCAGTTTTAGATTCCGATGCTTCACTATATGTGTACTATATCCCTTGGACCTTCTTATTGACGATAAAACACAGAAATTGCATCGGAATTAAATACAAAAGGCACAATAACGACTTAAGTACAAGAAGACAGACTCTTCCTACTGTCTAAGTTTTAATCATTCCTGTGACACTAGTTATAGATTCCGATGCTTCACTTCAGGTTTACTGATTCCCTCTGACTTTCTTATTGACGATGAAACACAGAAACTGCGTCGGAATTAAATACAAATGGCACAATGCCGACTCAAATACAAGATGACTGGCACTTCTTATTCTCTATGCTTTGAACCTTTCCTGAGAGACCGGATTTAGATTCCGGTGCTTCACTTCAGGTTTACTGTATCCCTTGGACTTTCTTATTGACGACGAAACACAGAAATTGCATCGGAATTAAATAGATAAGGCCCCATGCCGACATAAGTACAAGAAGACTGACTCTTAATACTGAATATGATTTGAACATTTCCTGTGAGACCAGTTTTTGATTCCGATTCTTCACTATGCGTTTACTGTATCCCTTGGACCTTCTTATTGACGATCAAACACAGAAATTGCATCGGAATTAAATAGAAAAGGCACAATACCGATTTTAGTACAAGAAGACTGACTCTTCTTACAGTGTATGTTTTGAACCATTCCTGTAACACTAGTTATAGTTTCCGATGCTTCACATCAGGTTTACTGTATCCCTCTGACCGTCTTGTTGACGATGAAACACAGTAATTGCATCGGAATTAAATACAAAAGGCACAATGCCGACTAATGTACAAGAACACTGACTCTTCTTACTGTCTATGTATTGAACCTTTCCTGTGACACTAGATATAGATTCCGATGCTTCTCGTCAGGTTCACTGTATCCCTAGGACCTTCTTATTGACGACGAAACAGAGAAATTGCATCGGAATTAAATAGAAGAGGCACAATGCCGACCTAAGTACAATAAGACTGACTCTTCCTACTGTCTATGTTATGAAGCATTACCGTGACACTAGTTATAGATTCCGATGCTTCACTTCAGGTTTACTGTATTCCTCTGACCTTCTTATTAACGATGAAACACAGAAATTGCATTGGAATTAAATACTAAAGGCGCAATGCCGACTTACGTACAAGAAGACTAACTCATCTTACTGTCTATGTTTTGAACCATTCCTGTGACACTAGTTATAGATTCCGATGCTTCACTTCAGGTTTACTGCATCCCTTGGACCTTCTTATTGACGACGAAACACAGAAATTGCATCGGAATTAAATAGTAAAGGCACAATGCCGACTTAAGTACAAGAAGACTGACTCTTCCTATTGTCTAAGTTTGGAACCATTCCTGTGACACTAGTTATAGATTCCGATACTTCACTTCAGGTTCACTGTATCCCTTGGACCTTCTTATTGACGACGAAACACAGAAATTGCATCGGAATTAAATAGAAAAGGCACAATGCCGACTTAAGTACAAGAAGACCGACTCTTCCATCTGTGTATGTTTTGACCATTCCTGTGACACTAGTTACAGATTCAGATGCTTCACTTCAGGTTTACTGCATCCCTTGGACCTTCTTATTGACGACGTAACACAGAAATTGCATCGGAATTAAATAGGAAAGGCACAATGCCGACTTAAGTACAAGAAGACTGACTCTTCCTATTGTCTATGTTTTGAACCATTCCTGTGACACTAGTTATAGATTCCGATGCATCATTTCAGGATTACTGTATCCCTCAGAACGTCTTATTGACGATGAATCACAGAAATTGCATTGGAATTAAATAGAAAAGGCACAATGCCGACTTAAGTACAAGAAGACTGACTCTTCTTACTGTCTATGTTTTGAACCATTCTAGTGACACTAGTGATAGTTTCCGATGCTCCACTTCAGGTTTACTGTATCACTTGGACCTTCTTATTGACGATGAAACACAGAAATTGCATCGGAATTAAATACAAGAGGCACAATGCCGACTTAAGTACAAGAAGACTGACTCTTCTTACTGTCTATGTTTTGAACCATTCCTGTGACACTAGTTATGGATTCCGATGCTTCATTTCAGGTTTACTGTATCCCTTTGACATTCTTATTGACGACGAAACACAGAAATAGCATCGGAATTAAATACAAAATGCACAATGCCGACTTAAGTACAAGAAGACTGTCTCTTCTAACTGACTATGTTCTGAACATTTTTTATGAGACCAGTTTTAGATTCCGATGCTTCACTTCAGGTTTACTGTATCCCTTGGACCTTCTTATTGACGACGAAACACAGAAATTGCATCGGAATTAAATACAAAAGGCACAATGGCGACTTAAGTACCAGAAGACTGACTCTTCTTACTGACTATGATTTGAACATTTCCTGTGAGACCAGTTTTTGATTCCGATGCTTCACTATGCGTTTACTGTATCCCTTGGACCTTCTTATTTACGATGAAACACAGAAATAGCATCGGAATTAAATACAAAAGGCACAATGGCGACTTAAGTACCAGAAGACTGACTCTTCCTACTCTCTACGTTTTAACCATTCCTGTGACACTAGTTATAGATTCCGATGCTTCACTTCAGGTTTACTGATTCCCTCAGACCTTCTTATTGACGATGAAACACAGAAACTGCATCGGAATTAAATACAAAAGGCACAATGGCGACTCAAATACAAGATGTCTGTTTCTTCTTACTCTCTATGTTTTGAACCTTTCCTGAGGGACCGGTTTTAGATTCCGGTGCTTCACTTCAGGTTTACTGTATCCCTTGGACCTTCTTATTGACAACGAAACACAGAAATTGCATCGGAATTAAATAGAAATGGCACCATGCCGACATAAGTACAAGAAGACTGACTCTTAGTACTGACTATGATTTGAACATTTCCTGTGAGACCAGTTTTTGATTCCGATTCTTCACTATGCGTTTACTGTATCCCTTGGACTTTCTTATTGACGATCAAACACAGAAACTGCATTGGAATTAAATAGAAAAGGCACAATACCGATTTTAGTACAAGAAGACTGACTCTTCTTACAGTGTATGTTTTGAACCATTCCTGTAACACTTGTTATTGATTCCGATGCTTCACATCAGGTTTACTGTATCCCTCTGACCGTCTTGTTGACGATGAAACACAGTAATTGCATCGGAATTAAATACAAAAGGCACAATGCCGACTAATGTACAAGAAGACTGACTCTTCTTACTGTCTATGTATTGAACCTTTCCTGTGACACTAGATATAGATTCCGATGCTTCTCGTCAGGTTCACTGTATCCCTTGGACCTTCTTATTGACGACGAAACAGAGAAATTGCATCGGAATTAAATAGAAGAGGCACAATGCCGACCTAAGTACAATAAGACTCACTCTTCCTACTGTCTATGTTATGAAGCATTACCGTGACACTAGTTATAGATTCCGATGCTTCACTTCAGTTTTACTGTATTCCTCTGACCTTCTTATTAACGATGAAACACAGAAATTGCATTGGAATTAAATACTAAAGGCGCAATGCCGACTTACGTACAAGAAGACTAACTCATCTTACTGTCTATGTTTTGAACCATTCCTGTGACACTAGTTATAGTTTCCGATGCTTCACTTCAGGTTTACTGCATCCCTTGGACCTTCTTATTGACGACGAAACACAGAAATTGCATCGGAATTAAATAGAAAAGGCACAATGCCGACTTAAGTACAAGAAGACCGACTCTTCCATCTGTGTATGTTTTGACCATTCCTGTGACACTAGTTACAGATTCAGATGCTTCACTTCAGGTTTACTGCATCCCTTGGACCTTCTTATTGACGACGTAACACAGAAATTGCATCGGAATTAAATAGGAAAGGCACAATGCCGACTTAAGTACAAGAAGACTGACTCTTCCTATTGTCTATGTTTTGAACCATTCCTGTGACACTAGTTATAGATTCCGATGCATCATTTCAGGATTACTGTATCCCTCAGAACGTCTTATTGACGATGAATCACAAAAATTGCATTGGAATTAAATAGAAAAGGCACAATGCCGACTTAAGTACAAGAAGACTGACTCTTCTTACTGTCTATGATTTGAACCATTCTAGTGACACTAGTGATAGTTTCCGATGCTCCACTTCAGGTTTACTGTATCACTTGGACCTTCTTATTGACGATGAAACACAGAAATTGCATCGGAATTAAATACAAGAGGCACAATGCCGACTTAAGTACAAGAAGACTGACTCTTCTTACTGTCTATGTTTTGAACCATTCCTGTGACACTAGTTATGGATTCCGATGCTTCATTTCAGGTTTACTGTATCCCTTTGACATTCTTATTGACGACGAAACACAGAAATAGCATCGGAATTAAATACAAAATGCACAATGCCGACTTAAGTACAAGAAGACTGTCTCTTCTTACTGACTATGTTCTGAACATTTTTTATGAGACCAGTTTTAGATTCCGATGCTTCACTTCAGGTTTACTGTATCCCTTGGACCTTCTTATTGACGACGAAACACAGAAATTGCATCGGAATTAAATACAAAAGGCACAATGGCGACTTAAGTACCAGAAGACTGACTCATCTTACTGACTATGATTTGCACATTTCCTGTGAGACCAGTTTTTGATTCCGATGCTTCACTATGCGTTTACTGTATCCCTTGGACCTTCTTATTGACGATGAAACACAGAAATAGCATCGGAATTAAATACAAAAGGCACAATGGCGACTTAAGTACCAGAAGACTGACTCTTCCTACTCTCTACGTTTTAACCATTCCTGTGACACTAGTTATAGATTCCGATGCTTCACTTCAGGTTTACTGATTCCCTCAGACCTTCTTATTGACGATGAAACACAGAAACTGCATCGGAATTAAATACAAAAGGCACAATGGCGACTCAAATACAAGATGTCTGCTTCTTCTTACTCTCTATGTTTTGAACCTTTCCTGAGGGACCGGTTTTAGATTCCGGTGCTTCACTTCAGGTTTACTGTATCCCTTGGACCTTCTTATTGACGACGAAACACAGAAATTGCATCGGAATTAAATAGAAATGGCACCATGCCGACATAAGTACAAGAAGACTGACTCTTAGTACTGACTATGATTTGAACATTTCCTGTGAGACCAGTTTTTGATTCCGATTCTTCACTATGCGTTTACCGTATCCCTTCGACTTTCTTATTGACGATCAAACACAGAAACTGCATCGGAATTAAATAGAAAAGGCACAATACCGATTTTAGTACAAGAAGACTGACTCTTCTTACAGTGTATGTTTTGAACCATTCCTGTACCACTAGTTATAGATTCCGATGCTTCACATCAGGTTTACTGTATCCCTCTGACCGTCTTGTTGACGATGAAACACAGTAATTGCATCGGAATTAAATACAAAAGGCACAATGCCGACTAATGTACAAGAAGAATGACTCTTCTTACTGTCTATGTATTGAACCTTTCCTGTGACACTAGATATAGATTCTGAAGCTTCACGTCAGGTTCACTGTATCGCTTGGACCTTCTTATTGACGACGAAACAGAGAAATTGCATCGGAATTAAATAGAAGAGGCATAATGCCGACCTAAGTACAATAAGACTGACTCTTCCTACTGTCTATGTTTTGAAGCATTCCCGTGACACTAGTTATAGATTCCGATGCTTCACTTCATGTTTACTGTATTCCTCTGACCTTCTTATTAACGATGAAACACTGAAATTGCATCGGAATTAAATACTAAAGGCGCAATGCCGACTTACGTACAAGAAGACTAACTCATCTTACTGTCTATGTTTTGAAACATTCCTGTGACACTAGGTATAGATTCCGATGCTTCACGTCAGGTTTACTGTATCCCTTGGGACTTCTTATTGACGACGAAACACAGAAATTGCATCGTAATTAAATAGAAAAGGCACAATGACGACTTAAGTACAAGAAGACTGACTCTACTTACTGTCTATGCTTTGAACCATTCCTGTGACACTAGTTATAGATCCCGATGCTTCACGTCAGGTTTACTGTATCCCTTGGACCTTCTTATTGACGACGAAACACAGAAATTGCATCGGAATTAAATAGAAAGGCACAATGCCGACTTAAGTACAAGAAGACTGACTCTACTTACTGACTATGATTTGAACATTTCCTGTGAGACCAGTTTTACGTTCCGATGCTTCACTATATGTTTACTGTATCCCTTGGACCTTCTTATTGACGATGAAACACAGAAATTGCATCGGAATTAAATACAAAAGGCACAATGCCGACTTAAGTACAAGAAGACTGACTCTTCTTACTGTCAATGTTTTGAACCATTCCTATGACACTAGTTATCGATTCCGATGCTTCACTTCAGGTTTACTGTATCCCTCTGACCTTCTCATTGACGAGGAAACACAGAAATTGCTTCGGAATTAAATACAAAAGGCACAATGGCGACTCAAATACAAGATGACAGGCTCTTGTTACTCTCTATGTTTTGAACCTTTCCTGTGAGACCGGTTTTAGGTTCCGAAGCTTCACTTCAGGTTTACTGTATCCCTTGGACCTTCTTATTGACAACGAAACACAGAAATTGCATCGGAATTAAATAGAAAAGGCACAATGCCGACTTAAGTACAAGAAGACTGACTCTACTTACTGACTATGATTTGAACATTTCCTGTGAGACCAGTTTTACGTTCCGATGCTTCACTATATGTTTACTGTATCCCTTGGACCTTCTTATTGACGATGAAACACAGAAATTGCATCGGAATTAAATACAAAAGGCACAATAACGACTTAAGTACAAGAAGACAGACTCTTCCTACTGTCTAAGTTTTAATCATTCCTGTGACACTAGTTATAGATTCCGATGCTTCACTTCAGGTTTACTGATTCCCTCTGACTTTCTTATTGACGATGAAACACAGAAACTGCGTCGGAATTAAATACAAATGGCACAATGCCGACTCAAATACAAGATGACTGGAACTTCTTACTCTCTATGTTTTGAACCTTTCCTGAGAGACCGGATTTAGATTCCGGTGCTTCACTTCAGGTTTACTGTATCCCTTGGACTTTCTTATTGACGACGAAACACAGAAATTGCATCGAAATTAAATAGAAAAGGCCCCATGCCGACATAAGTACAAGAAGACTGACTCTTAATACTGAATATGATTTGAACATTTCCTGTGAGACCAGTTTTTGATTCCGATTCTTCACTATGCGTTTACTGTATCCCTTGGACCTTCTTATTGACGATCAAACACAGAAATTGCATCGGAATTAAATAGAAAAGGCACAATACCGATTTTAGTACAAGAAGACTGACTCTTCTTACAGTGTATGTTTTGAACCATTCCTGTAACACTAGTTATAGTTTCCGATGCTTCACATTAGGTTTACTGTATCCCTCTGACCGTCTTGTTGACGATGAAACACAGTAATTGCATCGGAATTAAATACAAAAGGCACAATGCCGACTAATGTACAAGAAGACTGACTCTTCTTACTGTCTATGTATTGAACCTTTCCTGTGACACTAGATATAGATTCCGATGCTTCTCGTCAGGTTCACTGTATCCCTTGGACCTTCTTATTGACGACGAAACAGAGAAATTGCATCGGAATTAAATAGAAGAGGCACAATGCCGACCTAAGTACAATAAGACTGACTCTTCCTACTGTCTATGTTATGAAGCATTACCGTGACACTAGTTATAGATTCCGATGCTTCACTTCAGGTTTACTGTATTCCTCTGACCTTCTTATTAACGATGAAACACAGAAATTGCATTGGAATTAAATACTAAAGGCGCAATGCCGACTTACGTACAAGAAGACTAACTCATCTTACTGTCTATGTTTTGAACCATTCCTGTGACACTAGTTATAGTTTCCGATGCTTCACTTCAGGTTTACTGCATCCCTTGGACCTTCTTATTGACGACGAAACACAGAAATTGCATCGGAATTAAATAGAAAAGGCACAATGCCGACTTAAGTACAAGAAGACTGACTCTTCCTATTGTCTAAGTTTGGAACCATTCCTGTGACACTAGTTATAGATTCCGATACTTCACTTCAGGTTTACTGTATCCCTTGGACCTTCTTATTGACGACGAAAGACAGAAATTGCATCGGAATTAAATAGAAAAGGCACAATGCCGACTTAAGTACAAGAAGACCGACTCTTCCATCTGTGTATGTTTTGACCATTCCTGTGACACTAGTTACAGATTCAGATGCTTCACTTCAGGTTTACTGCATCCCTTGGACCTTCTTATTGACGACGTAACACAGAAATTGCATCGGAATTAAATAGGAAAGGCACAATGCCGACTTAAGTACAAGAAGACTGACTCTTCCTATTGTCTATGTTTTGAACCATCTCTGTGACACTAGTTATAGGTTCCGATGCATCATTTCAATATTACTGTATCCCTCAGAACGTCTTATTGATGATGAAACACAGAAATTGCATTGGAATTAAATAGAAAAGGCACAATGCCGACTTAAGTACAAGAAGACTGACTCTTCTTACTGTCTATGTTTTGAACCATTCTAGTGACACTAGTGATAGTTTCCGATGCTCCACTTCAGGTTTACTGTATCACTTGGACCTTCTTATTGACGATGAAACACAGAAATTGCATCGGAATTAAATACAAGAGGCACAATGCCGACTTAAGTACAAGAAGACTGACTCTTCTTACTGTCTATGTTTTGAACCATTCCTGTGACACTAGTTATGGATTCCGATGCTTCATTTCAGGTTTACTGTATCCCTTTGACCTTCGTATTGACGACGAAACACAGAAATAGCATCGGAATGAAATACAAAATGCACAATGCCGACTTAAGTACAAGAAGACTTTCTCTTCTTACTGACTATGTTCTGAACATTTTTTATGAGACCAGTTTAGATTCCGATGCTTCACTTCTGGTTTACTGTATCCCTTGGACCTTCTTATTGACGACGAAACACAGAAATTGCATCGGAATTAAATACAAAAGGCACAATGGCGACTTAAGTACCAGAAGACTGACTCTTCTTACTGACTATGATTTGAACATTTCCTGTGAGACCAGTTTTTTATTCCGATGCTTCACTATGCGTTTACTGTATCCCTTGGACCTTCTTATTGACGATGAAACACAGAAATAGCATCGGAATTAAATACAAAAGGCACAATGGCGACTTAAGTACCAGAAGACTGACTCTTCCTACTCTCTACGTTTTAACCATTCCTGTGACACTAGTTATAGATTCCGATGCTTCACTTCAGGTTTACTGATTCCCTCAGACCTTCTTATTGACGATGAAACACAGAAACTGCATCGGAATTAAATACAAAAGGCACAATGGCGACTCAAATACAAGATGACTGGTTCTTCTTACTCTCTATGTTTTGAACCTTTCCTGAGGGACCAGTTTTAGATTCCGGTGCTTCACTTCAAGTTTACTGTATCCCTTGGACCTTCTTATTGACGACGAAACACAGAAATTGCATCGGAATTAAATGGAAAAGGCACAATGCCGACTTAAGTACAAGAAGACTGACTCTTCTTACTGACTATGATTTGAACATTTCCTGTGAGACCAGTTTTTGATTCCGATGCTTCACTATGCGTTTACTGTATCCCTTGGATCTTGTTATTGACGATGAAACACAGAAATTGCATCGGAATTAAATACAAGAGGCACAATGCCGACTTAAGTACAAGAAGACTGACTCTTCTTACTGTCTATGTTTTGAACCATTTCTGTGACACTAGTTATAGATTCCGATGCTTCACTTCAGGTTTACTGTATTCCTCTGACCTTCTCATTGACGATAAAACACAGAAATTGCATCGGAATTAAATACAATAAGCACAATGCCGACTCAAATACAAGATGACTGGCTCTTCTTACTCGCTATGTTTTGAACCTTTCCTGTGAGACCGGTTTTAGATTCCGATGCATCACTTCAAGTTTACTGTATCCCTTGGACCTTCTTATTGACGACGAAACACAGAAATTGTATCGGAATTAAATAGAAAAGGCACAATGCCGACTTAAGTACAAGAAGACTGACTCTTCTTACTGACTATGATTTGAACATTTCCTGTGAGACCAGTTTTAGATTCCGATGCTTCACTATATGTTTACTGTATCCCTTGGATTTTCTTCTTGACGATGAAACACAGAAATTGCATCGGAATTAAATACAAAAGGCACAATGCCGACTCAAATACAAGATGACTGGTTCTTCTTACTCTCTATGTTTTTAACCATTCCTGAGAGACCGGTTTTAGATTCCGGTGCTTCACTTCAGGTTTACTGTATCCCTTGGACCTTCTTATTGACGACGAAACACAGAAATTGCATCGGAATTAAATGGAAAAGGCACAATGCCGACTTAAGTACAAGAAGACTGGCTCCTCTTACTGACTATGATTTGCACATTTCCTGTGAAACCAGTTTTTGATTCCGATGCTTCACTATGCGTTTACTGTATCCCTTGGACCTCCTTATTGACGACGAAACACAGAAATTGCATCGGAATTAAATAGAAAAGGCCCCATGCCGACATAAGTACAAGAAGACTGACTCTTAATACTGAATATGATTTGAACATTTCCTGTGAGACCTGTTTTTGATTCCGATTCTTCACTATGCGTTTACTGTATCCCTAGGACCTTCTTATTGACGATCAAACACAGAAATTGAATCGGAATTAAATAGAAAAGGCACAATACCGATTTTAGTACAAGAAGACTGACTCTTCTTACAGTGTATGTTTTGAACCATTCCTGTAACACTAGTTATAGTTTCCGATGCTTCACATCAGGTTTACTGTATCCCTCTGACCGTCTTGTTGACGATGAAACACAGTAATTGCATCGGAATTAAATACAAAAGGAACAATGCCGACTAATGTACAAGAAGACTGACTCTTCTTACTGTCTATGTATTGAACCTTTCCTGTGACACTAGATATAGATTCCGATGCTTCTCGTCAGGTTCACTGTATCCCTTGGACCTTCTTATTGACGACGAAACACAGAAATTGCATCGGAATTAAATAGAAAAGGCACAATGCCGACTTAAGTACAAGAAGAGCGACTCTTCCATCTGTGTATGTTTTGACCATTCCTGTGACACTAGTTACAGATTCAGATGCTTCACTTCAGGTTTACTGCATCCCTTGGACCTTCTTATTGACGACGTAACACAGAAATTGCATCGGAATTAAATAGGAAAGGCACAATGCCGACTTAAGTACAAGAAGACTGACTCTTCCTATTGTCTATGTTTTGAACCATTCCTGTGACACTAGTTATAGATTCCGATGCATCATTTCAGGATTACTGGATCCCTCAGAACGTCTTATTGACGATGAAACACAGAAATTGCATTGGAATATAATAGAAAAGGCACAATGCCGACTTAAGTACAAGAAGACTGACTCTTCTTACTGTCTATGTTTTGAACCATTCTAGTGACACTAGTGATAGTTTCCGATGCTCCACTTCAGGTTTACTGTATCACTTGGACCTTCTTATTGACGATGAAACACAGAAATTGCATCGGAATTAAATACAAGAGGCACAATGCCGACTTAAGTACAAGAAGACTGACTCTTCTTACTGTCTATGTTTTGAACCATTCCTGTGACACTAGTTATGGATTCCGATGCTTCATTTCAGGTTTACTGTATCCCTTTGACCTTCTTATTGACGACGAAACACAGAAATAGCAACCGAATTAAATACAAAATGCACAATGCCGACTTAAGTACAAGAAGACTGTCTCTTCTTACTGACTATGTTCTGAACATTTTTTATGAGACCAGTTTTAGATTCCGATGCTTCACTTCAGGTTTACAGTATCCCTTGGACCTTCTTATTGACGACGAAACACAGAAATTGCATCGGAATTAAATACAAAAGGCACAATGGCGACTTAAGTACCAGAAGACTGACTCTTCTTACTGACTATGATTTGAACATTTCCTGTGAGACCAGTTTTTGATTCCGATGCTTCACTATGCGTTTACTGTATCCCTTGGACCTTATTATTGACGATGAAACACAGAAATAGCATCGGAATTAAATACAAAAGGCACAATGGCGACTTAAGTACCAGAAGACTGACTCTTCCTACTCTCTACGTTGTAACCATTCGTGTGACACTAGTTATAGATTCCGATGCTTCACTTCAGGTTTACTGATTCCCTCAGACCTTCTTATTGACGATGAAACACAGAAACTGCATCGGAATTAAATACAAAAGGCACAATGGCGACTCAAATACAAGTTGTCTGGTTCTTCTTACTCTCTATGTTTTGAACCTTTCCTGAGGGACCGGTTTTAGATTCTGGTGCTTCACTTCAGGTTTACTGTATCCCTTGGACCTTCTTATTGACGACGAAACACAGAAATTGCATCGGAATTAAATGGAAAAGGCACAATGCCGACTTAAGTACAAGAAGACTGACTCTTCTTACTGACTATGATTTGAACATTTCCTGTGAGACCAGTTTTTGATTCCGATGCTTCACTATAAGTTTACTGTATCCCTTGGACCTTCTTATTGACGATGAAACACAGAAATTGCATCGGAATTAAATACAAAAGGCACAATGCCGACTTAAGTACAAGAAGGCTGACTCATCTTACTGTCTATGTTTTGAACCATTTCTGTGACACTAGTTATAGATTCCGATGCTTCACTTCAGGTTTACTGTATTCCTCTGACCTTCTCATTGACGATGAAACACAGAAATTGCATCGGAATTAAAAACAGTAAGCACAATGCCGACTCAAATACATGATGACTGGCTCCTCTTACTCTCTATTTTTTAAACCATTCCTGCGACACTAGTTATAGATTCCGATGCTTCACTTCAGGTTTACTGTATCCCTCTGACCTCATTGACGATGAAACACAGTAATTGCATCGGAATTAAATACAATAGGCACAATGCCGACTCAAATACAAGATGACTGGCTCTTCTTACTCGCTATGTTTTGAACCTTTCCTGTGAGACCGGTTTTAGATTCCGATGCATCACTTCAAGTTTACTGTATCCCTTGGACCTTCTTATTGACGACGAAACACAGAAATTGTATCGGAATTAAATAGAAAAGGCACAATGCCGACTTCAGTACAAGAAGACTGACTCTTCTTACTGACTATGATTTGAACATTTCCTGTGAGACCAGTTTTTGATTCCGATTCTTCACTATGCGTTTACTGTATCCCTTGGACTTTCTTATTGACGATCAAACACAGAAATTGCATCGGAATTAAATACAAAAGGCACAATGCCGGCTCAAATACAAGATGACTGGTTCTTCTTACTCTCTATGTTTTTAACCATTCCTGAGAGACCGGTTTTAGATTCCGGTGCTTCAATTCAGGTTTACTGTATCCCTTGGACCTTCTTATTGACGACGAAACACAGAAATTGTATTGGAATTAAATGGAAAAGGCACAATGCCGACTTAAGTACAAGAAGACTGGCTCTTCTTACTGACTATGATTTGCACATTTCCTGTGAAACCAGTTTTTGATTCCGATGCTTCACTATGCGTTTACTGTATCCCTTGGACCTCCTTATTGACGACGAAACACAGAAATTGCATCGGAATTAAGTAGAAAAGGCACAATGCCGACATAAGTAGAAGAAGACTGATTCTTAATACTGACTATGATTTGAACATTTCCTGTGAGACCAGTTTTTGATTCCGATTCTTCACTATGCGTTTACTGTATCCCTTGGACTTTCTTATTGACGATGAAACACAGTAATTGCTTCGAAATTAAATACAAAAGGCACAATGCCGACTAATGTACAAGAAGACTGACTCTTCTTACTGTCTATGTTTTGAACCTTTCCTGTGACACTAGATATAGATTCCGATGCTTCACGTCAGGCTCACTGTATCCCTTGGACATTCTCATTGACGACGAAACAGAGAAATTGCATCGGAATTAAATAGAAGAGGCACAATGCCGACCTAAGTACAATACGACTGACTCTTCCTACTGTCTATGTTTTGAAGCATTCCCGTGACACTAGTTATAGATTCCGATGCTTCACTTCAGGTTTACTGTATTCCTCTGACCTTCTTATTAACGATGAAACACAGAAATTGCATCGGAATTAAATACAAAAGGCGCAATGCCGACATACGTACAAGAAGACTAACTCATCTTACTGTCTATGTTTTGAACCATTCCTGTGACACTAGTTATAGATTCCGATGCTTCACTTCAGGTTTACTGCATCCCTTGGACCTTCTTATTGACGACGAAACACAGAAATTGCATCGGAATTATATAGAAAAGGCACAATGCCGACTTAAGTACAAGAAGACTGACTCTTCCTACTGTCTATGCTTTGAACCATTCCTGTGACAGTAGTTATTGATTCCGATTCTTCACTTGAAATTTACTGTATCTCTGTGACATTCTTATTAACGATGAAACACAGAAATTGCATCGGAATTAAATAGAAAAGGCACAATGCCGACTTAAGTACAAAAAGACTGACTCTTCATACAGTCTATGTTTTGAACCATTCCTGTAACACTAGTTATAGATTCCGATGCTTCACTTCAGGTTTACTGTATCGCTCTGACCTTCTTATTGACGATGAAACACAGAAATTGCATCGGAATTAAATACAAACGGCACAATGCCGACTTAAGTACTAGAGGACTTACTCTTCTTACTGTCTATGCTTTGCCCCATTCCTGTGACACTAGCTATAGATTCCGATGCTTCACTTCCGGTTTACTGTATCCCTTGGACCTTCTCATTTACGACGAAACACAGAAATTGCATCGGAATTAAATGGAAAAGGCACAATGCCAACTTAAGTACAAGAAGACTGACTCTTCCTATTGTCTAAGTTTTGAACCATTCCTGTGACACTAGATATAGATTCCGATGCTTAACTTGAGTTTTACTGTATCGCTCTGACCTTCTTATTAACGATGAAACACAGAAATTGCATCGGAATTAAATACAAACGGCACAATGCCGACTTAAGTACAAGAGGACTTACTCTTCTTACTGTCTATGTTTTGAACCATTCCTGTGTCAATAGTTATAGATTCCGATGCTTCACTTCAGGTTTACTGTATCCCTCTGACCTTCTTATTGACGATGAAACACAGAAATTGCATCGGAATTAAATACAAAAGGCACAATGCCAACTTAAGTACAAGAAGGCCGACTCTTCTTACTGACTATGTTGTGAACATTTCCTGTGCGACCAGTTTTAGATTCCGATGCTTCACTATCTGTTTACTATATCCCTTGGACCCACTTATTGACGATGAATCACAGAAATAGCATCGGAATTAAATACAAAAGGCACAATGGCGACTGAAGTACAAGAAGACTGACTCTTCCTACTGTCTATGTTTTAACCATTCCTGTGACACTAGTTATAGATTCCGATGCTTCACTTCAGGTTTACTGATTCCCTCTGACCTTCTTATTGACGATGAAACACAGAAACTGCATCGGAATTAAATACAAAAGACAGAATGCCGACTCAAATACAAGATGACTGGTTCTTCTTACTCTCTATGTTTTGAAGCTTTCCTGAGAGACCGGTTTTAGATTCCGGTGCTTCACTTCAGGTTTACTGTATCCCTTGGACTTTCTTATTGACGACGAAACACAGAAATTGCATCGGAATTAAATGGAAAAGGCACAATGCCGACTTAAGTACAGGAAGACTGACTCTTCTTACTGACTATGATTTGAACATTTCCTGTGAGACCAGTTTTTGATTCCGATGCTTCACTATGCGTTTACTGTATCCCTTGGACCTTCTTATTGACGATGAAACACAGAAATTGCATCGGAATTAAATACAAAAGGCACAATGCCGACTTAAGTACAAGAAGGCTGACTCTTCTTACTGTCTATGTTTTGAACCATTCCTGTGACACTAGTTATAGATTCCGATTCTTCACTTCAGGTTTACTGTATCCCTCTGCCCTTCTCATTGACGATGAAACACAGAAATTGCATCGGAATTAAATACAATAAGCACAATGCCGACTCAAATACAAGATGACTGGCTCTTCTTACTCTCTATGTTTTGAACCATTCCTGTGACACTAGTTATAGATTCCGATGCTTCACTTCAGGTTTACTGATTCCCTCTGACTTTCTTATTGACGATGAAACACAGAAACTGCGTCGGAATTAAATACAAATGGCACAATGCCGACTCAAATACAAGATGACTGGAACTTCTTACTCTCTATGTTTTGAACCTTTCCTGAGAGACCGGATTTAGATTCCGGTGCTTCACTTCAGGTTTACTGTATCCCTTGGACTTTCTTATTGACGACGAAACACAGAAATTGCATCGGAATTAAATAGAAAAGGCCCCATGCCGACATAAGTACAAGAAGACTGACTCTTAATACTGAATATGATTTGAACATTTCCTGTGAGACCAGTTTTTGATTCCGATTCTTCACTATGCGTTTACTGTATCCCTTGGACCTTCTTATTGACGATCAAACACAGAAATTGCATCGGAATTAAATAGAAAAGGCACAATACCGATTTTAGTACAAGAAGACTGACTCTTCTTACAGTGTATGTTTTGAACCATTCCTGTAACACTAGTTATAGTTTCCGATGCTTCACATCAGGTTTACTGTATCCCTCTGACCGTCTTGTTGACGATGAAACACAGTAATTGCATCGGAATTAAATACAAAAGGCACAATGCCGACTAATGTACAAGGAGACTGACTCTTCTTACTGTCTATGTATTGAACCTTTCCTGTGTCACTAGATATAGATTCCGATGCTTCTCGTCAGGTTCACTGTATCCCTTGGACCTTCTTATTGACGACGAAACAGAGAAATTGCATCGGAATTAAATAGAAGAGGCACAATGCCGACCTAAGTACAATAAGACTGACTCTTCCTACTGTCTATGTTTTGAAGCATTACCGTGACACTAGTTATAGATTCCGATGCTTCACTTCAGGTTTACTGTATTCCTCTGACCTTCTTATTAACGATGAAACACAGAAATTGCATTGGAATTAAATACTAAAGGCGCAATGCCGACTTACGTACAAGAAGACTAACTCATCTTACTGTCTATGTTTTGAACCATTCCTGTGACACTAGTTATAGTTTCCGATGCTTCACTTCAGGTTTACTGCATCCCTTGGACCTTCTTATTGACGACGAAACACAGAAATTGCATCGGAATTAAATAGAAAAGGCACAATGCCGACTTAAGTACAAGAAGACTGACTCTTCCTATTGTCTAAGTTTGGAACCATTCCTGTGACACTAGTTATAGATTCCGATACTTCACTTCAGGTTTACTGTATCCCTTGGACCTTCTTATTGACGACGAAAGACAGAAATTGCATCGGAATTAAATAGAAAAGGCACAATGCCGACTTAAGTACAAGAAGACCGACTCTTCCATCTGTGTATGTTTTGACCATTCCTGTGACACTAGTTAATGATTCAGATGCTTCACTTCAGGTTTACTGCATCCCTTGGACCTTCTTATTGACGACGTAACACAGAAATTCCATCGGAATTAAATAGGAAAGGCACAATGCCGTCTTAAGTACAAGAAGACTGACTCTTCCTATTGTCTATGTTTTGAACCATCTCTGTGACACTAGTTATAGGTTCCGATTCATCATTTCAATATTACTGTATCCCTCAGAACGTCTTATTGACGATGAAACACAGAAATTGCATTGGAATTAAATAGAAAAGGCACAATGCCGACTTAAGTACAAGAAGACTGACTCTTCTTACTGTCTATGTTTTGAACCATTCTAGTGACACTAGTGATAGTTTCCGATGCTCCACTTCAGGTTTACTGTATCACTTGGACCTTCTTATTGACGATGAAACACAGAAATTGCATCGGATTTAAATACAAGAGGCACAATGCCGACTTAAGTACAAGAAGACTGACTCTTCTTACTGTCTATGTTTTGAACCATTCCTGTGACACTAGTTATGGATTCCGATGCTTCATTTCAGGTTTACTGTATCCCTTTGACCTTCTTATTGACGACGAAACACAGAAATAGCATCGGAATGAAATACAAAATGCACAATGCCGACTTAAGTACAAGAAGACTTTCTCTTCTTACTGACTATGTTCTGAACATTTTTTATGAGACCAGTTTAGATTCCGATGCTTCACTTCTGGTTTACTGTATCCCTTGGACCTTCTTATTGACGACGAAACACAGAAATTGCATCGGAATTAAATACAAAAGGCACAATGGCGACTCAAATACAAGATGACTGGTTCATCTTACTCTCTATGTTTTGAACCTTTCCTGAGGGACCAGTTTTAGATTCCGGTGCTTCACTTCAAGTTTACTGTATCCCTTGGACCTTCTTATTGACGACGAAACACAGAAATTGCATCGGAATTAAATGGAAAAGGCACAATGCCGACTTAAGTGCAAGAAGACTGACTCTTCTTACTGACTATGATTTGAACATTTCCTGTGAGACCAGTTTTTGATTCCGATGCTTCACTATGCGTTTACTGTATCCCTTGGACCTTGTTATTGACGATGAAACACAGAAATTGCATCGGAATTAAATACAAGAGGCACAATGCCGACTTAAGTACAAGAAGACTGACTCTTCTTACTGTCTATGTTTTGAACTATTTCTGTGACACTAGTTATAGATTCCGATGCTTCACTTGAGGTTTACTGTATTCCTCTGACCTTCTCATTGACGATAAAACACAGAAATTGCATCGGAATTAAATACAATAAGCACAATGCCGACTCAAATACAAGATGACTGGCTCTTCTTACTCGCTATGTTTTGAACCTTTCCTGTGAGACCGGTTTTAGATTCCGATGCATCACTTCAAGTTTACTGTATCCCTTGGACCTTCTTATTGACGACGAAACACAGAAATTGTATCGGAATTAAATAGAAAAGGCACAATGCCGACTTAAGTACAAGAAGACTGACTCTTCTTACTGACTATGATTTGAACAATTCCTGTGAGACCAGTTTTAGATTCCGATGCTTCACTATATGTTTACTGTATCCCTTGGATTTTCTTCTTGACGATGAAACACAGAAATTGCATCGGAATTAAATACAAAAGGCACAATGCCGACTCAAATACAAGATGACTGGTTCTTCTTACTCTCTATGTTTTTAACCATTCCTGAGAGACCGGTTTTAGATTCCGGTGCTTCACTTCAGGTTTACTGTATCCCTTGGACCTTCTTATTGACGACGAAACACAGAAATTGCATCGGAATTAAATGGAAAAGGCACAATGCCGACTTAAGTACAAGAAGACTGGCTCCTCTTACTGACTATGATTTGCACATTTCCTGTGAAACCAGTTTTTGATTCCGATGCTTCACTATGCGTTTACTGTATCCCTTGGACCTCCTTATTGACGACGAAACACAGAAATTGCATCGGAATTAAATAGAAAAGGCCCCATGCCGACATAAGTACAAGAAGACTGACTCTTAATACTGAATATGATTTGAACATTTCCTGTGAGGCCAGTTTTTGATTCCGATTCTTCACTATGCGTTTACTGTATCCCTTGGACCTTCTTATTGACGATCAAACACAGAAATTGAATCGGAATTAAATAGAAAAGGCACAATACCGATTTTAGTACAAGAAGACTGACTCTTCTTACAGTGTATGTTTTGAACCATTCCTGTAACACTAGTTATAGTTTCCGATGCTTCACATCAGGTTTACTGTATCCCTCTGACCGTCTTGTTGACGAAACACAGTAATTGCATCGGAATTAAATACAAAAGGAACAATGCCGACTAATGTACAAGAAGACTGACTCTTCTTACTGTCTATGTATTGAACCTTTCCTGTGACACTAGATATAGATTCCGATGCTTCTCGTCAGGTTCACTGTATCCCTTGGACCTTCTTATTGACGACGAAACACAGAAATTGCATCGGAATTAAATAGAAAAGGCACAATGCCGACTTAAGTACAAGAAGAGCGACTCTTTCATCTGTGTATGTTTTGACCATTCCTGTGACACTAGTTACAGATTCAGATGCTTCACTTCAGGTTTACTGCATCCCTTGGACCTTCTTATTGACGACGTAACACAGAAATTGCATCGGAATTAAATAGGAAAGGCACAATGCCGACTTAAGTACAAGAAGACTGACTCTTCCTATTGTCTATGTTTTGAACCATTCCTGTAACACTAGTTATAGATTCCGATGCATCATTTCAGGATTACTGGATCCCTCAGAACGTCTTATTGACGATGAAACACAGAAATTGCATTGGAATATAATAGAAAAGGCACAATGCCGACTTAAGTACAAGAAGACTGACTCTTCTTACTGTCTATGTTTTGAACCATTCTAGTGACACTAGTGATAGTTTCCGATGCTCCACTTCAGGTTTACTGTATCACTTGGACCTTCTTATTGACGATGAAACACAGAAATAGCAACCGAATTAAATACAAAATGCACAATGCCGACTTAAGTACAAGAAGACTGTCTCTTCTTACTGACTATGTTCTGAACATTTTTTATGAGACCAGTTTTAGATTCCGATGCTTCACTTCAGGTTTACTGTATCCCTTGGACCTTCTTATTGACGACGAAACACAGAAATTGCATCGGAATTAAATACAAAAGGCACAATGGCGACTTAAGTACCAGAAGACTGACTCTTCTTACTGACTATGATTTGAACATTTCCTGTGAGACCAGTTTTTGATTCCGATGCTTCACTATGCGTTTACTGTATCCCTTGGACCTTATTATTGACGATGAAACACAAAAATAGCATCGGAATTAAATACAAAAGGCACAATGGCGACTTAAGTACCAGAAGACTGACTCTTCCTACTCTCTACGTTGTAACCATTCGTGTGACACTAGTTATAGATTCCGATGCTTCACTTCAGGTTTACTGATTCCCTCAGACCTTCTTATTGACGATGAAACACAGAAACTGCATCGGAATTAAATACAAAAGGCACAATGGCGACTCAAATACAAGTTGTCTGGTTCTTCTTACTCTCTATGTTTTGAACCTTTCCTGAGGGACCGGTTTTAGATTCTGGTGCTTCACTTCAGGTTTACTGTATCCCTTGGACCTTCTTATTGACGACGAAACACAGAAATTGCATCGGAATTAAATGGAAAAGGCACAATGCCGACTTAAGTACAAGAAGACTGACTCTTCTTACTGACTATGATTTGAACATTTCCTGTGAGACCAGTTTTTGATTCCGATGCTTCACTATAAGTTTACTGTATCCCTTGGACCTTCTTATTGACGATGAAACACAGAAATTGCATCGGAATTAAATACAAAAGGCACAATGCCGACTTAAGTACAAGAAGGCTGACTCATCTTACTGTCTATGTTTTGAACCATTTCTGTGACACTAGTTATAGATTCCGATGCTTCACTTCAGGTTTACTGTATTCCTCTGACCTTCTCATTGACGATGAAACACAGAAATTGCATCGGAATTAAATACAGTAAGCACAATGCCGACTCAAATACATGATGACTGGCTCCTCTTACTCTCTATTTTTTAAACCATTCCTGCGACACTAGTTATAGATTCCGATGCTTCACTTCAGGTTTACTGTATCCCTCTGACCTCATTGACGATGAAACACAGTAATTGCATCGGAATTAAATACAATAGGCACAATGCCGACTCAAATACAAGATGACTGGCTCTTCTTACTCGCTATGTTTTGAACCTTTGCTGTGAGACCGGTTTTAGATTCCGATGCATCACTTCAAGTTTACTGTATCCCTTGGACCTTCTTATTGACGACGAAACACAGAAATTGTATCGGAATTAAATAGAAAAGGCACAATGCCGACTTCAGTACAAGAAGACTGACTCTTCTTACTGACTATGATTTGAACATTTCCTGTGAGACCAGTTTTTGATTCCGATTCTTCACTATGCGTTTACTGTATCCCTTGGACTTTCTGATTGACGATCAAACACAGAAATTGCATCGGAATTAAATACAAAAGGCACAATGCCGGCTCAAATACAAGATGACTGGTTCTTCTTACTCTCTATGTTTTTAACCATTCCTGAGAGACCGGTTTTAGATTCCGGTGCTTCAATTCAGGTTTACTGTATCCCTTGGACCTTCTTATTGACGACGAAACACAGAAATTGTATTGGAATTAAATGGAAAAGGCACAATGCCGACTTAAGTACAAGAAGACTGGCTCTTCTTACTGACTATGATTTGCACATTTCCTGTGAAACCAGTTTTTGATTCCGATGCTTCACTATGCGTTTACTGTATCCCTTGGACCCCCTTATTGACGACGAAACACAGAAATTGCATCGGAATTAAGTAGAAAAGGCACAATGCCGACATAAGTAGAAGAAGACTGATTCTTAATACTGACTATGATTTGAACATTTCCTGTGAGACCAGTTTTTGATTCCGATTCTTCACTATGCGTTTACTGTATCCCTTGGACTTTCTTATTGACGATGAAACACAGTAATTGCTTCGAAATTAAATACAAAAGGCACAATGCCGACTAATGTACAAGAAGACTGACTCTTCTTACTCTCTATGTTTTGAACCTTTCCTGAGGGACCGGTTTTAGATTCTGGTGCTTCACTTCAGGTTTACTGTATCCCTTGGACCTTCTTATTGACGACGAAACACAGAAATTGCATCGGAATTAAATGGAAAAGGCACAATGCCGACTTAAGTACAAGAAGACTGACTCTTCTTACTGACTATGATTTGAACATTTCCTGTGAGACCAGTTTTTGATTCCGATGCTTCACTATAAGTTTACTGTATCCCTTGGACCTTCTTATTGACGATGAAACACAGAAATTGCATCGGAATTAAATACAAAAGGCACAATGCCGACTTAAGTACAAGAAGGCTGACTCATCTTACTGTCTATGTTTTGAACCATTTCTGTGACACTAGTTATAGATTCCGATGCTTCACTTCAGGTTTACTGTATTCCTCTGACCTTCTCATTGACGATGAAACACAGAAATTGCATCGGAATTAAATACAGTAAGCACAATGCCGACTCAAATACATGATGACTGGCTCCTCTTACTCTCTATTTTTTAAACCATTCCTGCGACACTAGTTATAGATTCCGATGCTTCACTTCAGGTTTACTGTATCCCTCTGACCTCATTGACGATGAAACACAGTAATTGCATCGGAATTAAATACAATAGGCACAATGCCGACTCAAATACAAGATGACTGGCTCTTCTTACTCGCTATGTTTTGAACCTTTGCTGTGAGACCGGTTTTAGATTCCGATGCATCACTTCAAGTTTACTGTATCCCTTGGACCTTCTTATTGACGACGAAACACAGAAATTGTATCGGAATTAAATAGAAAAGGCACAATGCCGACTTCAGTACAAGAAGACTGACTCTTCTTACTGACTATGATTTGAACATTTCCTGTGAGACCAGTTTTTGATTCCGATTCTTCACTATGCGTTTACTGTATCCCTTGGACTTTCTGATTGACGATCAAACACAGAAATTGCATCGGAATTAAATACAAAAGGCACAATGCCGGCTCAAATACAAGATGACTGGTTCTTCTTACTCTCTATGTTTTTAACCATTCCTGAGAGACCGGTTTTAGATTCCGGTGCTTCAATTCAGGTTTACTGTATCCCTTGGACCTTCTTATTGACGACGAAACACAGAAATTGTATTGGAATTAAATGGAAAAGGCACAATGCCGACTTAAGTACAAGAAGACTGGCTCTTCTTACTGACTATGATTTGCACATTTCCTGTGAAACCAGTTTTTGATTCCGATGCTTCACTATGCGTTTACTGTATCCCTTGGACCCCCTTATTGACGACGAAACACAGAAATTGCATCGGAATTAAGTAGAAAAGGCACAATGCCGACATAAGTAGAAGAAGACTGATTCTTAATACTGACTATGATTTGAACATTTCCTGTGAGACCAGTTTTTGATTCCGATTCTTCACTATGCGTTTACTGTATCCCTTGGACTTTCTTATTGACGATGAAACACAGTAATTGCTTCGAAATTAAATACAAAAGGCACAATGCCGACTAATGTACAAGAAGACTGACTCTTCTTACTGTCTATGTTTTGAACTTTTCCTGTGACACTAGATATAGATTCCGATGCTTCACGTCAGGCTCACTGTATCCCTTGGACATTCTCATTGACGACGAAACAGAGAAATTGCATCGGAATGAAATAGAAGAGGCACAATGCCGACCTAAGTACAATACGACTGACTCTTCCTACTGTCTATGTTTTGAAGCATTCCCGTGACACTAGTTATAGATTCCGATGCTTCACTTCAGGTTTACTGTATTCCTCTGAAATTCTTATTAACGATGAAACACAGAAATTGCATCGGAATTAAATACAAAAGGCGCAATGCCGACATACGTACAAGAAGACTAACTCATCTTACTGTCTATGTTTTGAACCATTCCTGTGACACTAGTTATAGATTCCGATGCTTCACTTCAGGTTTACTGCATCCCTTGGACCTTCTTATTGACGACGAAACACAGAAATTGCATCGGAATTATATAGAAAAGGCACAATGCCGACTTAAGTACAAGAAGACTGACTCTTCCTACTGTCTATGCTTTGAACCATTCCTGTGACAGTAGTTATTGATTCCGATTCTTCACTTGAAATTTACTGTATCTCTGTGACATTCTTATTAACGATGAAACACAGAAATTGCATCGGAATTAAATAGAAAAGGCACAATGCCGACTTAAGTACAAAAAGACTGACTCTTCATACAGTCTATGTTTTGAACCATTCCTGTAACACTAGTTATAGATTCCGATGCTTCACTTCAGGTTTACTGTATCGCTCTGACCTTCTTATTGACGATGAAACACAGAAATTGCATCGGAATTAAATACAAACGGCACAATGCCGACTTAAGTACTAGAGGACTTACTCTTCTTACTGTCTATGCTTTGCCCCATTCCTGTGACACTAGCTATAGATTCCGATGCTTCACTTCAGGTTTAGTGTATACCTCTGACTTTCTTATTGACGATGAAACACAGTAATTGCATCGGAATTAAATACAAAAGGCACAATGGCGACTCATGTACAAGAAGACTGACTCTTCTTACTGTCTATGTTTTGATCCTTTCCTGTGTCACTAGATATAGATTCCGATGCTTCACATCAGATTCACTGTATTCCTTGGACCTTCTTATTGACGACGCAACAGAGAAATTGCATCGGAATGAAATAGAAGAGGGACAATGCCGAATTAAGTACAAGAAGACTGATTCTTCCTACTGTCTATGTTTTGAAGCATTCCCGTGACACTAGTTATAGATTCCGATGCGTCACTTCAGGTTTACTGTATTCCTCTGACCTTCTTATTGACGACGAAACAGAGAAATTGCATCGGAATGAAATAGAAGAGGGACAATGCTGAATTAAGTACAAGAAGACTGATTCTTCCTACTGTCTATGTTTTGAACCATTCCCGTGACACTAGTTATAGATTCCGATGCGTCACTTCAGGTTTACTGTATTCCTCTGACGTTCTTATTAACGATGAAACACAGAAATTGCATCGGAATTAAATACAAAAGGCGCAGTGCCGACTTACGTACAAGAAGACTGACTCATCTTACTGTCTATGTTTTGAACCATTTCTGTAACACTAGTTATAGATTCCGATGCTTCACTTCAGGTTTACTGTATCCCTCTGACATTCTTTTTGACGATGAAACACAGTAATTGCATCGGAATTAAATACAAAAGGCACAATGCGGACTTAAGTACAAGAAGACTGACTCTTCTTATTGTCTATGTTTTGAACCATTCCTGTGACATTAGTTATAGATTCCGATTCTTCACTTCAGGTTTACTGTATCCCTTGGATCTTCTTATTGACGACGAAACACTGATTTGCATCGGAATTAAATAGAAAAGGCACAATGCCGACTTAATTACAAGAAGACTGACTCTTCCTACTGTCTATGTTTTGAACCTTTCCTGTGACACTAGATATAGATTCCGATGCTTCACTTCAGGTTCACTGTATCCCTTGGACCTTCTTTTGACGACGAAACACAGAAATTGCATCGGAATTAATAGAAAAGGCACAATGCCGACTTAAGTACAAGAAGACTGACTCTTCCTACTGTCTATGATTTGAACCATTCCTGTGACCCTAGTTATAGATTCCGATGCTTCACTTCAGGTTTACTGTTTCCCTCTGACCTTCTGATTGACGATGAAACACAGTAATTGCATCGGAATTAAATAGAAAAGGCACAGTGCCGACTTAAGTACAAGAAGACTGACTCTTCCTACTGTCTATGTTTTGAACCATTCCTGTGACACTAGTAATAGATTCCGATGCTTGACTTCAGGTTTACTATATCCCTCTGACTTTCTTATTGACGATGAAACACAGAAATTGCATCGGAATTAAATACAAACGGCACAATGCTGACTTAAGTACAAGAGGACCTACTCTTCTTACTGTCTATGTTTTGAACCATTCTTGTGACACAAGTTATAGATTCCGATGCTTCACTTCAGGTTTACTGCATCCCTTGGACATTCTTATTGACGACGAAACACAGAAATTGCATAGGGAATTAAATAGGAAAGGCACCATGCCGATTTAAGTACACGAAGACTGACTCTTCCTATTGTCTATGATTTGAACCGTTCCTTTGACACTAGTTACATATTCCGATGCTTCACTTCGGGTTTACTGTATCCCTCTGACCTTCTTATTGACGATGAAACACAGAAATTGCATCGAAATTAAATACAGAAGGCACAATGCCGACTCTAATACAAGATGACTGGCTCTTCTTACTCTCTATGTTTTGAACCTATCCTGTGAGACCGGTTTTAGATTCCGGTGCTTCACTTCAGGTTTACTGTATCCCTTGGACCTTCTTATTGACGACGAAACACAGAAATTGCATCGGAATTTAATACAAAAGGCGCAATGCCGACTTAAGTGCAAGAGGACTTACTCTTCTTACTGTCTCTGTTTTGAACCACTCCTGTGACACTAGTTATAGTTTACGATGCTCCACTTCAGGTTTACTGTATCACTTGGACCTTCTTATTGACGATGAAACACAGAAATTGCATCGGAATTAAATACAAAAGGCACGATGCCGACTTAAGTACAAGAAGACTGACTCTTCTTACTGTCAATGTTTTGAACCATACCTGTGACACTAGTTATAGATTCCGATGCTTCACGTCAGGCTCACTGTATCCCTTGGACATTCTCATTGACGACGAAACAGAGAAATTGCATCGGAATTAAATAGAAGAGGCACAATGCCGACCTAAGTACAATACGACTGACTCTTCCTACTGTCTATGTTTTGAAGCATTCCCGTGACACTAGTTATAGATTCCGATGCTTCACTTCAGGTTTACTGTATTCCTCTGACCTTCTTATTAACGATGAAACACAGAAATTGCATCGGAATTAAATACAAAAGGCGCAATGCCGACATACGTACAAGAAGACTAACTCATCTTACTGTCTATGTTTTGAACCATTCCTGTGACACTAGTTATAGATTCCGATGCTTCACTTCAGGTTTACTGCATCCCTTGGACCTTCTTATTGACGACGAAACACAGAAATTGCATCGGAATTATATAGAAAAGGCACAATGCCGACTTAAGTACAAGAAGACTGACTCTTCCTACTGTCTATGCTTTGAACCATTCCTGTGACAGTAGTTATTGATTCCGATTCTTCACTTGAAATTTACTGTATCTCTGTGACATTCTTATTAACGATGAAACACAGAAATTGCATCGGAATTAAATAGAAAAGGCACAATGCCGACTTAAGTACAAAAAGACTGACTCTTCATACAGTCTATGTTTTGAACCATTCCTGTAACACTAGTTATAGATTCCGATGCTTCACTTCAGGTTTACTGTATCGCTCTGACCTTCTTATTGACGATGAAACACAGAAATTGCATCGGAATTAAATACAAACGGCACAATGCCGACTTAAGTACTAGAGGACTTACTCTTCTTACTGTCTATGCTTTGCCCCATTCCTGTGACACTAGCTATAGATTCCGATGCTTCACTTCCGGTTTACTGTATCCCTTGGACCTTCTCATTTACGACGAAACACAGAAATTGCATCGGAATTAAATGGAAAAGGCACAATGCCAACTTAAGTACAAGAAGACTGACTCTTCCTATTGTCTAAGTTTTGAACCATTCCTGTGACACTAGATATAGATTCCGATGCTTAACTTGAGTTTTACTGTATCGCTCTGACCTTCTTATTAACGATGAAACACAGAAATTGCATCGGAATTAAATACAAACGGCACAATGCCGACTTAAGTACAAGAGGACTTACTCTTCTTACTGTCTATGTTTTGAACCATTCCTGTGTCAATAGTTATAGATTCCGATGCTTCACTTCAGGTTTACTGTATCCCTCTGACCTTCTTATTGACGATGAAACACAGAAATTGCATCGGAATTAAATACAAAAGGCACAATGCCAACTTAAGTACAAGAAGGCCGACTCTTCTTACTGACTATGTTGTGAACATTTCCTGTGCGACCAGTTTTAGATTCCGATGCTTCACTATCTGTTTACTATATCCCTTGGACCCACTTATTGACGATGAATCACAGAAATAGCATCGGAATTAAATACAAAAGGCACAATGGCGACTGAAGTACAAGAAGACTGACTCTTCCTACTGTCTATGTTTTAACCATTCCTGTGACACTAGTTATAGATTCCGATGCTTCACTTCAGGTTTACTGATTCCCTCTGACCTTCTTATTGACGATGAAACACAGAAACTGCATCGGAATTAAATACAAAAGACAGAATGCCGACTCAAATACAAGATGACTGGTTCTTCTTACTCTCTATGTTTTGAAGCTTTCCTGAGAGACCGGTTTTAGATTCCGGTGCTTCACTTCAGGTTTACTGTATCCCTTGGACTTTCTTATTGACGACGAAACACAGAAATTGCATCGGAATTAAATGGAAAAGGCACAATGCCGACTTAAGTACAGGAAGACTGACTCTTCTTACTGACTATGATTTGAACATTTCCTGTGAGACCAGTTTTTGATTCCGATGCTTCACTATGCGTTTACTGTATCCCTTGGACCTTCTTATTGACGATGAAACACAGAAATTGCATCGGAATTAAATACAAAAGGCACAATGCCGACTTAAGTACAAGAAGGCTGACTCTTCTTACTGTCTATGTTTTGAACCATTCCTGTGACACTAGTTATAGATTCCGATTCTTCACTTCAGGTTTACTGTATCCCTCTGCCCTTCTCATTGACGATGAAACACAGAAATTGCATCGGAATTAAATACAATAAGCACAATGCCGACTCAAATACAAGATGACTGGCTCTTCTTACTCTCTATGTTTTGAACCATTCCTGTGACACTAGTTATAGATTCCGATGCTTCACTTCAGGTTTACTGATTCCCTCTGACTTTCTTATTGACGATGAAACACAGAAACTGCGTCGGAATTAAATACAAATGGCACAATGCCGACTCAAATACAAGATGACTGGAACTTCTTACTCTCTATGTTTTGAACCTTTCCTGAGAGACCGGATTTAGATTCCGGTGCTTCACTTCAGGTTTACTGTATCCCTTGGACTTTCTTATTGACGACGAAACACAGAAATTGCATCGGAATTAAATAGAAAAGGCCCCATGCCGACATAAGTACAAGAAGACTGACTCTTAATACTGAATATGATTTGAACATTTCCTGTGAGACCAGTTTTTGATTCCGATTCTTCACTATGCGTTTACTGTATCCCTTGGACCTTCTTATTGACGATCAAACACAGAAATTGCATCGGAATTAAATAGAAAAGGCACAATACCGATTTTAGTACAAGAAGACTGACTCTTCTTACAGTGTATGTTTTGAACCATTCCTGTAACACTAGTTATAGTTTCCGATGCTTCACATCAGGTTTACTGTATCCCTCTGACCGTCTTGTTGACGATGAAACACAGTAATTGCATCGGAATTAAATACAAAAGGCACAATGCCGACTAATGTACAAGGAGACTGACTCTTCTTACTGTCTATGTATTGAACCTTTCCTGTGTCACTAGATATAGATTCCGATGCTTCTCGTCAGGTTCACTGTATCCCTTGGACCTTCTTATTGACGACGAAACAGAGAAATTGCATCGGAATTAAATAGAAGAGGCACAATGCCGACCTAAGTACAATAAGACTGACTCTTCCTACTGTCTATGTTTTGAAGCATTACCGTGACACTAGTTATAGATTCCGATGCTTCACTTCAGGTTTACTGTATTCCTCTGACCTTCTTATTAACGATGAAACACAGAAATTGCATTGGAATTAAATACTAAAGGCGCAATGCCGACTTACGTACAAGAAGACTAACTCATCTTACTGTCTATGTTTTGAACCATTCCTGTGACACTAGTTATAGTTTCCGATGCTTCACTTCAGGTTTACTGCATCCCTTGGACCTTCTTATTGACGACGAAACACAGAAATTGCATCGGAATTAAATAGAAAAGGCACAATGCCGACTTAAGTACAAGAAGACTGACTCTTCCTATTGTCTAAGTTTGGAACCATTCCTGTGACACTAGTTATAGATTCCGATACTTCACTTCAGGTTTACTGTATCCCTTGGACCTTCTTATTGACGACGAAAGACAGAAATTGCATCGGAATTAAATAGAAAAGGCACAATGCCGACTTAAGTACAAGAAGACCGACTCTTCCATCTGTGTATGTTTTGACCATTCCTGTGACACTAGTTAATGATTCAGATGCTTCACTTCAGGTTTACTGCATCCCTTGGACCTTCTTATTGACGACGTAACACAGAAATTCCATCGGAATTAAATAGGAAAGGCACAATGCCGTCTTAAGTACAAGAAGACTGACTCTTCCTATTGTCTATGTTTTGAACCATCTCTGTGACACTAGTTATAGGTTCCGATTCATCATTTCAATATTACTGTATCCCTCAGAACGTCTTATTGACGATGAAACACAGAAATTGCATTGGAATTAAATAGAAAAGGCACAATGCCGACTTAAGTACAAGAAGACTGACTCTTCTTACTGTCTATGTTTTGAACCATTCTAGTGACACTAGTGATAGTTTCCGATGCTCCACTTCAGGTTTACTGTATCACTTGGACCTTCTTATTGACGATGAAACACAGAAATTGCATCGGATTTAAATACAAGAGGCACAATGCCGACTTAAGTACAAGAAGACTGACTCTTCTTACTGTCTATGTTTTGAACCATTCCTGTGACACTAGTTATGGATTCCGATGCTTCATTTCAGGTTTACTGTATCCCTTTGACCTTCTTATTGACGACGAAACACAGAAATAGCATCGGAATGAAATACAAAATGCACAATGCCGACTTAAGTACAAGAAGACTTTCTCTTCTTACTGACTATGTTCTGAACATTTTTTATGAGACCAGTTTAGATTCCGATGCTTCACTTCTGGTTTACTGTATCCCTTGGACCTTCTTATTGACGACGAAACACAGAAATTGCATCGGAATTAAATACAAAAGGCACAATGGCGACTCAAATACAAGATGACTGGTTCATCTTACTCTCTATGTTTTGAACCTTTCCTGAGGGACCAGTTTTAGATTCCGGTGCTTCACTTCAAGTTTACTGTATCCCTTGGACCTTCTTATTGACGACGAAACACAGAAATTGCATCGGAATTAAATGGAAAAGGCACAATGCCGACTTAAGTACAAGAAGACTGACTCTTCTTACTGACTATGATTTGAACATTTCCTGTGAGACCAGTTTTTGATTCCGATGCTTCACTATGCGTTTACTGTATCCCTTGGACCTTGTTATTGACGATGAAACACAGAAATTGCATCGGAATTAAATACAAGAGGCACAATGCCGACTTAAGTACAAGAAGTTTGACTCTTCTTACTGTCTATGTTTTGAACTATTTCTGTGACACTAGTTATAGATTCCGATGCTTCACTTGAGGTTTACTGTATTCCTCTGACCTTCTCATTGACGATAAAACACAGAAATTGCATCGGAATTAAATACAATAAGCACAATGCCGACTCAAATACAAGATGACTGGCTCTTCTTACTCGCTATGTTTTGAACCTTTCCTGTGAGACCGGTTTTAGATTCCGATGCATCACTTCAAGTTTACTGTATCCCTTGGACCTTCTTATTGACGACGAAACACAGAAATTGTATCGGAATTAAATAGAAAAGGCACAATGCCGACTTAAGTACAAGAAGACTGACTCTTCTTACTGACTATGATTTGAACATTTCCTGTGAGACCAGTTTTAGATTCCGATGCTTCACTATATGTTTACTGTATCCCTTGGATTTTCTTCTTGACGATGAAACACAGAAATTGCATCGGAATTAAATACAAAAGGCACAATGCCGACTCAAATACAAGATGACTGGTTCTTCTTACTCTCTATGTTTTTAACCATTCCTGAGAGACCGGTTTTAGATTCCGGTGCTTCACTTCAGGTTTACTGTATCCCTTGGACCTTCTTATTGACGACGAAACACAGAAATTGCATCGGAATTAAATGGAAAAGGCACAATGCCGACTTAAGTACAAGAAGACTGGCTCCTCTTACTGACTATGATTTGCACATTTCCTGTGAAACCAGTTTTTGATTCCGATGCTTCACTATGCGTTTACTGTATCCCTTGGACCTCCTTATTGACGACGAAACACAGAAATTGCATCGGAATTAAATAGAAAAGGCCCCATGCCGACATAAGTACAAGAAGACTGACTCTTAATACTGAATATGATTTGAACATTTCCTGTGAGGCCAGTTTTTGATTCCGATTCTTCACTATGCGTTTACTGTATCCCTTGGACCTTCTTATTGACGATCAAACACAGAAATTGAATCGGAATTAAATAGAAAAGGCACAATACCGATTTTAGTACAAGAAGACTGACTCTTCTTACAGTGTATGTTTTGAACCATTCCTGTAACACTAGTTATAGTTTCCGATGCTTCACATCAGGTTTACTGTATCCCTCTGACCGTCTTGTTGACGAAACACAGTAATTGCATCGGAATTAAATACAAAAGGAACAATGCCGACTAATGTACAAGAAGACTGACTCTTCTTACTGTCTATGTATTGAACCTTTCCTGTGACACTAGATATAGATTCCGATGCTTCTCGTCAGGTTCACTGTATCCCTTGGACCTTCTTATTGACGACGAAACACAGAAATTGCATCGGAATTAAATAGAAAAGGCACAATGCCGACTTAAGTACAAGAAGAGCGACTCTTTCATCTGTGTATGTTTTGACCATTCCTGTGACACTAGTTACAGATTCAGATGCTTCACTTCAGGTTTACTGCATCCCTTGGACCTTCTTATTGACGACGTAACACAGAAATTGCATCGGAATTAAATAGGAAAGGCACAATGCCGACTTAAGTACAAGAAGACTGACTCTTCCTATTGTCTATGTTTTGAACCATTCCTGTAACACTAGTTATAGATTCCGATGCATCATTTCAGGATTACTGGATCCCTCAGAACGTCTTATTGACGATGAAACACAGAAATTGCATTGGAATATAATAGAAAAGGCACAATGCCGACTTAAGTACAAGAAGACTGACTCTTCTTACTGTCTATGTTTTGAACCATTCTAGTGACACTAGTGATAGTTTCCGATGCTCCACTTCAGGTTTACTGTATCACTTGGACCTTCTTATTGACGATGAAACACAGAAATAGCAACCGAATTAAATACAAAATGCACAATGCCGACTTAAGTACAAGAAGACTGTCTCTTCTTACTGACTATGTTCTGAACATTTTTTATGAGACCAGTTTTAGATTCCGATGCTTCACTTCAGGTTTACTGTATCCCTTGGACCTTCTTATTGACGACGAAACACAGAAATTGCATCGGAATTAAATACAAAAGGCACAATGGCGACTTAAGTACCAGAAGACTGACTCTTCTTACTGACTATGATTTGAACATTTCCTGTGAGACCAGTTTTTGATTCCGATGCTTCACTATGCGTTTACTGTATCCCTTGGACCTTATTATTGACGATGAAACACAAAAATAGCATCGGAATTAAATACAAAAGGCACAATGGCGACTTAAGTACCAGAAGACTGACTCTTCCTACTCTCTACGTTGTAACCATTCGTGTGACACTAGTTATAGATTCCGATGCTTCACTTCAGGTTTACTGATTCCCTCAGACCTTCTTATTGACGATGAAACACAGAAACTGCATCGGAATTAAATACAAAAGGCACAATGGCGACTCAAATACAAGTTGTCTGGTTCTTCTTACTCTCTATGTTTTGAACCTTTCCTGAGGGACCGGTTTTAGATTCTGGTGCTTCACTTCAGGTTTACTGTATCCCTTGGACCTTCTTATTGACGACGAAACACAGAAATTGCATCGGAATTAAATGGAAAAGGCACAATGCCGACTTAAGTACAAGAAGACTGACTCTTCTTACTGACTATGATTTGAACATTTCCTGTGAGACCAGTTTTTGATTCCGATGCTTCACTATAAGTTTACTGTATCCCTTGGACCTTCTTATTGACGATGAAACACAGAAATTGCATCGGAATTAAATACAAAAGGCACAATGCCGACTTAAGTACAAGAAGGCTGACTCATCTTACTGTCTATGTTTTGAACCATTTCTGTGACACTAGTTATAGATTCCGATGCTTCACTTCAGGTTTACTGTATTCCTCTGACCTTCTCATTGACGATGAAACACAGAAATTGCATCGGAATTAAATACAGTAAGCACAATGCCGACTCAAATACATGATGACTGGCTCCTCTTACTCTCTATTTTTTAAACCATTCCTGCGACACTAGTTATAGATTCCGATGCTTCACTTCAGGTTTACTGTATCCCTCTGACCTCATTGACGATGAAACACAGTAATTGCATCGGAATTAAATACAATAGGCACAATGCCGACTCAAATACAAGATGACTGGCTCTTCTTACTCGCTATGTTTTGAACCTTTGCTGTGAGACCGGTTTTAGATTCCGATGCATCACTTCAAGTTTACTGTATCCCTTGGACCTTCTTATTGACGACGAAACACAGAAATTGTATCGGAATTAAATAGAAAAGGCACAATGCCGACTTCAGTACAAGAAGACTGACTCTTCTTACTGACTATGATTTGAACATTTCCTGTGAGACCAGTTTTTGATTCCGATTCTTCACTATGCGTTTACTGTATCCCTTGGACTTTCTGATTGACGATCAAACACAGAAATTGCATCGGAATTAAATACAAAAGGCACAATGCCGGCTCAAATACAAGATGACTGGTTCTTCTTACTCTCTATGTTTTTAACCATTCCTGAGAGACCGGTTTTAGATTCCGGTGCTTCAATTCAGGTTTACTGTATCCCTTGGACCTTCTTATTGACGACGAAACACAGAAATTGTATTGGAATTAAATGGAAAAGGCACAATGCCGACTTAAGTACAAGAAGACTGGCTCTTCTTACTGACTATGATTTGCACATTTCCTGTGAAACCAGTTTTTGATTCCGATGCTTCACTATGCGTTTACTGTATCCCTTGGACCCCCTTATTGACGACGAAACACAGAAATTGCATCGGAATTAAGTAGAAAAGGCACAATGCCGACATAAGTAGAAGAAGACTGATTCTTAATACTGACTATGATTTGAACATTTCCTGTGAGACCAGTTTTTGATTCCGATTCTTCACTATGCGTTTACTGTATCCCTTGGACTTTCTTATTGACGATGAAACACAGTAATTGCTTCGAAATTAAATACAAAAGGCACAATGCCGACTAATGTACAAGAAGACTGACTCTTCTTACTGTCTATGTTTTGAACTTTTCCTGTGACACTAGATATAGATTCCGATGCTTCACGTCAGGCTCACTGTATCCCTTGGACATTCTCATTGACGACGAAACAGAGAAATTGCATCGGAATGAAATAGAAGAGGCACAATGCCGACCTAAGTACAATACGACTGACTCTTCCTACTGTCTATGTTTTGAAGCATTCCCGTGACACTAGTTATAGATTCCGATGCTTCACTTCAGGTTTACTGTATTCCTCTGAAATTCTTATTAACGATGAAACACAGAAATTGCATCGGAATTAAATACAAAAGGCGCAATGCCGACATACGTACAAGAAGACTAACTCATCTTACTGTCTATGTTTTGAACCATTCCTGTGACACTAGTTATAGATTCCGATGCTTCACTTCAGGTTTACTGCATCCCTTGGACCTTCTTATTGACGACGAAACACAGAAATTGCATCGGAATTATATAGAAAAGGCACAATGCCGACTTAAGTACAAGAAGACTGACTCTTCCTACTGTCTATGCTTTGAACCATTCCTGTGACAGTAGTTATTGATTCCGATTCTTCACTTGAAATTTACTGTATCTCTGTGACATTCTTATTAACGATGAAACACAGAAATTGCATCGGAATTAAATAGAAAAGGCACAATGCCGACTTAAGTACAAAAAGACTGACTCTTCATACAGTCTATGTTTTGAACCATTCCTGTAACACTAGTTATAGATTCCGATGCTTCACTTCAGGTTTACTGTATCGCTCTGACCTTCTTATTGACGATGAAACACAGAAATTGCATCGGAATTAAATACAAACGGCACAATGCCGACTTAAGTACTAGAGGACTTACTCTTCTTACTGTCTATGCTTTGCCCCATTCCTGTGACACTAGCTATAGATTCCGATGCTTCACTTCAGGTTTAGTGTATACCTCTGACTTTCTTATTGACGATGAAACACAGTAATTGCATCGGAATTAAATACAAAAGGCACAATGGCGACTCATGTACAAGAAGACTGACTCTTCTTACTGTCTATGTTTTGATCCTTTCCTGTGTCACTAGATATAGATTCCGATGCTTCACATCAGATTCACTGTATTCCTTGGACCTTCTTATTGACGACGCAACAGAGAAATTGCATCGGAATGAAATAGAAGAGGGACAATGCCGAATTAAGTACAAGAAGACTGATTCTTCCTACTGTCTATGTTTTGAAGCATTCCCGTGACACTAGTTATAGATTCCGATGCGTCACTTCAGGTTTACTGTATTCCTCTGACCTTCTTATTGACGACGAAACAGAGAAATTGCATCGGAATGAAATAGAAGAGGGACAATGCTGAATTAAGTACAAGAAGACTGATTCTTCCTACTGTCTATGTTTTGAACCATTCCCGTGACACTAGTTATAGATTCCGATGCGTCACTTCAGGTTTACTGTATTCCTCTGACGTTCTTATTAACGATGAAACACAGAAATTGCATCGGAATTAAATACAAAAGGCGCAGTGCCGACTTACGTACAAGAAGACTGACTCATCTTACTGTCTATGTTTTGAACCATTTCTGTAACACTAGTTATAGATTCCGATGCTTCACTTCAGGTTTACTGTATCCCTCTGACATTCTTTTTGACGATGAAACACAGTAATTGCATCGGAATTAAATACAAAAGGCACAATGCGGACTTAAGTACAAGAAGACTGACTCTTCTTATTGTCTATGTTTTGAACCATTCCTGTGACATTAGTTATAGATTCCGATTCTTCACTTCAGGTTTACTGTATCCCTTGGATCTTCTTATTGACGACGAAACACTGATTTGCATCGGAATTAAATAGAAAAGGCACAATGCCGACTTAATTACAAGAAGACTGACTCTTCCTACTGTCTATGTTTTGAACCTTTCCTGTGACACTAGATATAGATTCCGATGCTTCACTTCAGGTTCACTGTATCCCTTGGACCTTCTTTTGACGACGAAACACAGAAATTGCATCGGAATTAATAGAAAAGGCACAATGCCGACTTAAGTACAAGAAGACTGACTCTTCCTACTGTCTATGATTTGAACCATTCCTGTGACCCTAGTTATAGATTCCGATGCTTCACTTCAGGTTTACTGTTTCCCTCTGACCTTCTGATTGACGATGAAACACAGTAATTGCATCGGAATTAAATAGAAAAGGCACAGTGCCGACTTAAGTACAAGAAGACTGACTCTTCCTACTGTCTATGTTTTGAACCATTCCTGTGACACTAGTAATAGATTCCGATGCTTGACTTCAGGTTTACTATATCCCTCTGACTTTCTTATTGACGATGAAACACAGAAATTGCATCGGAATTAAATACAAACGGCACAATGCTGACTTAAGTACAAGAGGACCTACTCTTCTTACTGTCTATGTTTTGAACCATTCTTGTGACACAAGTTATAGATTCCGATGCTTCACTTCAGGTTTACTGCATCCCTTGGACATTCTTATTGACGACGAAACACAGAAATTGCATAGGGAATTAAATAGGAAAGGCACCATGCCGATTTAAGTACACGAAGACTGACTCTTCCTATTGTCTATGATTTGAACCGTTCCTTTGACACTAGTTACATATTCCGATGCTTCACTTCGGGTTTACTGTATCCCTCTGACCTTCTTATTGACGATGAAACACAGAAATTGCATCGAAATTAAATACAGAAGGCACAATGCCGACTCTAATACAAGATGACTGGCTCTTCTTACTCTCTATGTTTTGAACCTATCCTGTGAGACCGGTTTTAGATTCCGGTGCTTCACTTCAGGTTTACTGTATCCCTTGGACCTTCTTATTGACGACGAAACACAGAAATTGCATCGGAATTTAATACAAAAGGCGCAATGCCGACTTAAGTGCAAGAGGACTTACTCTTCTTACTGTCTCTGTTTTGAACCACTCCTGTGACACTAGTTATAGTTTACGATGCTCCACTTCAGGTTTACTGTATCACTTGGACCTTCTTATTGACGATGAAACACAGAAATTGCATCGGAATTAAATACAAAAGGCACGATGCCGACTTAAGTACAAGAAGACTGACTCTTCTTACTGTCAATGTTTTGAACCATACCTGTGACACTAGTTATAGATTCCGATGCTTCATTTCAGGTTTACTGTATCCCTTGGACCTTCTTATTGGCGACGAAACATAGAAATTACATCGGAATTAAATAGGAAAGGCACAATGCCGACTTAAGTACAACAAGACTGACTCTTCCTACTGTCTATGTTTTGAACCATTCCTGTGACACTAGTCATAGATTCCGATGCTTCACTTCAGGTTTACTGTATCCCTCTGAACTTCTTATTGATGATCAAACTCAGAAATTGCATCGGAGTTAAATACAAAATGCACAATGCCGACTTAAGTACAAGTAGACTGACTCTTCTTACTGACTATGTTTTAACCATTCCTGTGACACTAGTTATAGATTCTGATACTTCACTTCAGGTTTACTGATTCCCTCTGACCTTCCTATTGACGATGGAACACAGAAACTGCATCTGAATTAAATACAAAAAGCACAAAGCCGACTCAAATACAAGATGACTGGCTCCTCTTACTCTCTATGCCTTGAACCTGTCATGAGAGAGCGGTTTTCGTTTACGGTGCTTCACTTCAGGTTTACTGTATCCCTTGGACCTTCTTATTGACGATGAAACACAGAAATTGCATCGGAATTAGATACAAATGGCACAATGCCGACTTACGTACAAGAAGACTGACTCTTTTTACTGTCAATGTTTTGAACCATTCCTGTAACACTAGTTATAGATTCCGATGCTTCATTTCAGGTTTACTGTATCCCTTGGTCCTTCTTGTTGACGACGAAACACAGAAATTGCATCGGAATTAAATAGAAATGGCACAATGCCGACATAAGTACAAGAAGACTGACTCTTCCTACTGTCTACGTTTTGAACCATTCCTGTGACACTAGATATAGATTCCGATGCTTCACTTCAGGTTCACTGTATCCCTTGGACCTTCTTTTGACGACGAAACACAGAAATTGCATCGGAAATATTGGAAAAGGCACAATGGCGACTTAAGTACAAGAAGACTGACTCTTCCTACTGTCTATGATTTGAACCATTCCTGTGACACTAGTTATAGATTCCGATGCTTCACTTCAGGTTTACTGTATCCCTCTGACCTTCTTATTGACGATGAAACACAGAAATTGCATCGGAATTAAATACAAAAGGCACAATGCCGACTTAAGTACAAGAGGACTTACTCTTCTTACTGTCTATGTTTTGAACCATTCCTGTGACACTAGTTATAGATTTCGATGCTTCACTTCAGGGTTACTGTATCCCTTGCACCTTCTTATTGACGACGAAACACAGATTTGCATCGGAATTAAATAGAAAAGGCACAATGCCGACATAAGTACAAGAAGACTGACTCTTCTTGCTTTGTATGATTTGAACCATTCCTGTGACACTAGTTATAGATTCCGATGCTTCACTTCAGGTTTACTGTATCCCTCTGACCTTCTCATTGACGATGAAACACAGAAATTGCATCGGAATTAAATACAATAAGTACAATGCCGACTCAAATACAAGATGAATGGCTCTTCTTACTCTCTATGCTTTGAACCATTCCTGTGACACTAGTTATAGATTCCGATGCTTCACTTCAGGTTTACTGTATCGTCCTAATCTTCTCATTGACGATGAAACACAGTAATTGCATAGGAATTAAATACAATAGGCACAATGCCGACGCAAATACAAGATGACTGGCTCTTCTTCCTCTCTATGTTTTGAACCTTTCCTGTGAGACCAGTATTGGATTCCGATGCTTCACTATGCGTATTTTGTATCCCTTGGACCTTCTTATTGACGAAGAAACACAGAAATTGCGTCGGAATTAATAGAAAAGGCACAATGCCGACTTAAGTACAAGAAGACTGACTCTTCCTACTGTCTATGATTTGAACCATTCCTGTGACCCTAGTTATAGATTCCGATGCTTCACTTCAGGTTTACTGTATTCCTCTGACCTTCTTATTGACGACGAAACAGAGAAATTGCATCGGAATGAAATAGAAGAGGGACAATGCTGAATTAAGTACAAGAAGACTGATTCTTCCTACTGTCTATGTTTTGAAGCATTCCCGTGACACTAGTTATAGATTCCGATGCGTCACTTCAGGTTTACTGTATTCCTCTGACGTTCTTATTAACGATGAAACACAGAAATTGCATCGGAATTAAATACAAAAGGCGCAGTGCCGACTTACGTACAAGAAGACTGACTCATCTTACTGTCTATGTTTTGAACCATTTCTGTAACACTAGTTATAGATTCCGATGCTTCACTTCAGGTTTACTGTATCCCTCTGACATTCTTTTTGACGATGAAACACAGTAATTGCATCGGAATTAAATACAAAAGGCACAATGCGGACTTAAGTACAAGAAGACTGACTCTTCTTATTGTCTATGTTTTGAACCATTCCTGTGACATTAGTTATAGATTCCGATGCTTCACTTCAGGTTTACTGTATCCCTTGGATCTTCTTATTGACGACGAAACACTGATTTGCATCGGAATTAAATAGAAAAGGCACAATGCCGACTTAATTACAAGAAGACTGACTCTTCCTACTGTCTATGTTTTGAACCTTTCCTGTGACACTAGATATAGATTCCGATGCTTCACTTCAGGTTCACTGTATCCCTTGGACCTTCTTTTGACGACGAAACACAGAAATTGCATCGGAATTAATAGAAAAGGCACAATGCCGACTTAAGTACAAGAAGACTGACTCTTCCTACTGTCTATGATTTGAACCATTCCTGTGACCCTAGTTATAGATTCCGATGCTTCACTTCAGGTTTACTGTTTCCCTCTGACCTTCTGATTGACGATGAAACACAGTAATTGCATCGGAATTAAATAGAAAAGGCACAGTGCCGACTTAAGTACAAGAAGACTGACTCTTCCTACTGTCTATGTTTTGAACCATTCCTGTGACACTAGTAATAGATTCCGATGCTTCACGTCAGGTTTACTGTATCCCTTGGACCTTCTTATTGACGACGAAACACAGAAATTGCATCGGAATTAAATAGAATATGGACAATGCCGACTAAAGTACAAGAAGACTGACTCTCCCTAGTGTCTATGTTTTGAACCATTCCTGTGACACTAGTTATAGATTCCGATGCTTGACTACAGGTTTACTGTATCCCTCTGACATTCTTATTGACGATGAAACACAGAAATTGCATCGGAATGAAATAGAAAAGGCACAATGCCGCTTAAGTACAGGAAGACTGACTCTTCTTACAGTCTATGTTTTGAACCATTCTTGTGACACTAGTTATAGATTCCGATGCTTCACTTCAGGTTTACTGCATCCCTTGGACATTCTTATTGACGACGAAACACAGAAATTGCATAGGGAATTAAATAGGAAAGGCACCATGCCGATTTAAGTACACGAAGACTGACTCTTCCTATTGTCTATGATTTGAACCGTTCCTTTGACACTAGTTACATATTCCGATGCTTCACTTCGGGTTTACTGTATCCCTCTGACCTTCTTATTGACGATGAAACACAGAAATTGCATCGAAATTAAATACAGAAGGCACAATGCCGACTCTAATACAAGATGACTGGCTCTTCTTACTCTCTATGTTTTGAACCTATCCTGTGAGACCGGTTTTAGATTCCGGTGCTTCACTTCAGGTTTACTGTATCCCTTGGACCTTCTTATTGACGACGAAACACAGAAATTGCATCGGAATTTAATACAAAAGGCGCAATGCCGACTTAAGTGCAAGAGGACTTACTCTTCTTACTGTCTCTGTTTTGAACCACTCCTGTGACACTAGTTATAGTTAACGATGCTCCACTTCAGGTTTACTGTATCACTTGGACCTTCTTATTGACGATGAAACACAGAAATTGCATCGGAATTAAATACAAAAGGCACGATGCCGACTTAAGTACAAGAAGACTGACTCTTCTTACTGTCAATGTTTTGAACCATACCTGTGACACTAGTTATAGATTCCGATGCTTCATTTCAGGTTTACTGTATCCCTTGGATCTTCTTATTGACGACGAAACATAGAAATTACATCGGAATTAAATAGGAAAGGCACAATGCCGACTTAAGTACAACAAGACTGACTCTTCCTACTGTCTATGTTTTGAACCATTCCTGTGACACTAGTCATAGATTCCGATGCTTCACTTCAGGTTTACTGTATTCCTCTGAACTTCTTATTGATGATCAAACTCAGAAATTGCATCGGAGTTAAATACAAAATGCACAATGCCGACTTAAGTACAAGTAGACTGACTCTTCTTACTGACTATGTTTTAACCATTCCTGTGACACTAGTTATAGATTCTGATACTTCACTTCAGGTTTACTGATTCCCTCTGACCTTCCTATTGACGATGAAACACAGAAACTGCATCTGAATTAAATACAAAAAGCACAAAGCCGACTCAAATACAAGATGACTGGCTCCTCTTACTCTCTATGCCTTGAACCTGTCATGAGAGAGCGGTTTTCGTTTACGGTGCTTCACTTCAGGTTTACTGTATCCCTTGGACCTTCTTATTGACGATGAAACACAGAAATTGCATCGGAATTAAATACAAATGGCACAATGCCGACTTACGTACAAGAAGACTGACTCTTTTTACTGTCAATGTTTTGAACCATTCCTGTAACACTAGTTATAGATTCCGATGCTTCATTTCAGGTTTACTGTATCCCTTGGTCCTTCTTGTTGACGACGAAACACAGAAATTGCATCGGAATTAAATAGAAATGGCACAATGCCGACATAAGTACAAGAAGACTGACTCTTCCTACTGTCTACGTTTTGAACCATTCCTGTGACACTAGATATAGATTCCGATGCTTCACTTCAGGTTCACTGTATCCCTTGGACCTTCTTTTGACGACGAAACACAGAAATTGCATCGGAAATATTGGAAAAGGCACAATGGCGACTTAAGTACAAGAAGACTGACTCTTCCTACTGTCTATGATTTGAACCATTCCTGTGACACTAGTTATAGATTCCGATGCTTCACTTCAGGTTTACTGTATCCCTCTGACCTTCTTATTGACGATGAAACACAGAAATTGCATCGGAATTAAATACAAAAGGCACAATGCCGACTTAAGTACAAGAGGACTTACTCTTCTTACTGTCTATGTTTTGAACCATTCCTGTGACACTAGTTATAGATTTCGATGCTTCACTTCAGGGTTACTGTATCCCTTGCACCTTCTTATTGACGACGAAACACAGATTTGCATCGGAATTAAATAGAAAAGGCACAATGCCGACTTAAGTACAAGAAGACTGACACTTCTTACTGACTATGATTTGAACATTTCCTGTGAGACCAGTTTCAGATTCCGATGATTCACTATATGTTTACTGTATCCCTTGGATCTTCTTATGGACGATGAAACACAGAAATTGCATCGGAATTAAATACAAAAGACACAATGCCGACTTAAGTACAAGAAGACTGACTCTTCTTACTGTCTATGATTTGATACTTTCCTGTGACACTAGATATAGATTCCGATGCTTCACATCAGGTTCACTGTATCCCTTGGACCTTCTTATTGACGACGAAACAGAGAAATTGCATCGGAATTAAATAGAAGAGGCACAATGCCGACCTAAGTACAAGAAGACTGACTCTTCCTACTGCCTATGCTTTGAACCATTCCTGTGACACTAGTTATTGATTTCGATGCTTCACTTCAGGTTTACTGTATCCCTCTGACCTTCTTATTGACGATGAAGCACAGAAATTGCATCGGAATTAAATACAAGAGGCACAATGCCGACTTAAATACAAGAGGACTTACTCTTCTTACTGTCTATGTTTTGAACCATTCCTGTGACATTAGTTATAGATTCCGATGCTTCACTTCAGGTTTACTGTATACCTTGGATCTTCTTATTGACGACGAAACACTGATTTGCATCGGAATTAAATAGAAAAGGCACAATGCCGACTTAATTACAAGAAGACTGACTCTTCCCACTGTCTATGTTTTGAACCTTTCCTGTGACACTAGATATAGATTCCGATGCTTCACTTCAGGTTCACTGTATCCCTTGGACCTTCTTTTGACGACGAAACACAGAAATTGCATCGGAATTAATAGAAAAGGCACAATGCCGACTTAAGTACAAGAAGACTGACTCTTCCTACTGTCTATGATTTGAACCATTCCTGTGACCCTAGTTATAGATTCCGATGCTTCTCTTCAGGTTTACTGTTTCCCTCTGACCTTCTGATTGACGATGAAACACAGTAATTGCATCGGAATTAAATAGAAAAGGCACAGTGCCGACTTAAGTACTAGAAGACTGACTCTTCCTACTGTCTATGTTTTGAACCATTCCTGTGACACTAGTAATAGATTCCGATGCTTGACTTCAGGTTTACTATATCCCTCTGACCTTCTTATTGACGATGAAACACAGAAATTGCATCGGAATTAAATACAAACGGCACAATGCTGACTTAAGTACAAGAGGACCTACTCTTCTTACTGTCTATGTTTTGAACCATTCTTGTGACACAAGTTATAGATTCCGATGCTTCACTTCAGGTTTACTGCATCCCTTGGACATTCTTATTGACGACGAAACACAGAAATTGCATAGGGAATTAAATAGGAAAGGCACCATGCCGATTTAAGTACACGAAGACTGACTCTTCCTATTGTCTATGTTTTGAACCGTTCCTTTGACACTAGTTACATATTCCGATGCTTCACTTCGGGTTTACAGTATCCCTCTGACCTTCTTATTGACGATGAAACACAGAAATTGCATCGAAATTAAATACAGAAGGCACAATGCCGACTCTAATACAAGATGACTGGCTCTTCTTACTCTCTATGTTTTGAACCTATCCTGTGAGACCGGTTTTAGATTCCGGTGCTTCACTTCAGGTTTACTGTATCCCTTGGACCTTCTTATTGACGACGAAACACAGAAATTGCATCGGAATTTAATACAAAAGGCGGAATGCCGACTTAAGTGCAAGACGACTTACTCTTCTTACTGTCTCTGTTTTGAACCACTCCTGTGACACTAGTTATAGTTTACGATGCTCCACTTCAGGTTTACTGTATCACTTGGACCTTCTTATTGACGATGAAACACAGAAATTGCATCGGAATTAAATACAAAAGGCACGATGCCGACTTAAGTACAAGAAGACTGACTCTTCTTACTGTCAATGTTTTGAACCATACCTGTGACACTAGTTATAGATTCCGATGCTTCATTTCAGGTTTACTGTATCCCTTGGACCTTCTTATTGACGACGAAACATAGAAATTGCATCGGAATTAAATAGGAAAGGCACAATGCCGACTTAAGTACAACAAGACTGACTCTTCCTACTGTCTATGTTTTGAACCATTCCTGTGACACTAGTTATAGATTCCGATGCTTCACTTCAGGTTTACTGTATCCCTCTGAACTTCTTATTGATGATCAAACACAGAAATTGCATCGGAGTTAAATACAAAATGCACAATGCCGACTTAAGTACAAGTAGACTGACTCTTCTTACTGACTATGTTTTAACCATTCCTGTGACACTTGTTATAGATTCTGATACTTCACTTCAGGTTTACTGATTCCCTCTGACCTTCCTATTGACGATGAAACACAGAAACTGCATCTGAATTAAATACAAAAAGCACAAAGCCGACTCAAATACAAGATGACTGGCTCCTCTTACTCTCTATGCTTTGAACCTTTCATGAGAGAGCGGTTTTCGTTTACGGTGCTTCACTTCAGGTTTACTGTATCCCTCGGACCTTCTTATTGACGATGAAACACAGAAATTGCATCGGAATTAAATACAAATGGCACAATGCCGACTTACGTACAAGAAGACTGACTCTTTTTACTGTCAATGTTTTGAACCATTCCTGTAACACTAGTTATAGATTCCGATGCTTCATTTCAGGTTTACTGTATCCCTTGGTCCTTCTTGTTGACGACGAAACACAGAAATTGCATCGGAATTAAATACAAATGGCACAATGCCGACATAAGTACAAGAAGACTGACTCCTCCTACTGTCTACGTTTTGAACCATTCCTGTGACACTAGATATAGATTCCGATGCTTCTCTTCAGGTTCACTGTATCCCTTGGACCTTCTTTTGACGACGAAACACAGAAATTGCATCGGATATATTGGAAAAGGCACAATGGCGACTTAAGTACAAGAAGACTGACTCTTAATACTGTCTATGATTTGAACCATTCCTGTGACACTAGTTATAGATTCCGATGCTTCACTTCAGGTTTACTGTATCCCTCTGACCCTCTTATTGACGATGAAACACAGAAATTGCATCGGAATTAAATACAAAAGGCACAATGCCGACTTAAGTACAAGAGGACTTACTCTTCTTACTGTCTATGTTTTGAACCATTCCTGTGACACTAGTTATAGATTCCGATGCTTCACTTCAGGTTTACTGTATCCCTTGCACCTTCTTATTGACGACGAAACACAGATTTGCATCGGAATTAAATAGAAAAGGCACAATGCCGACATAAGTACAAGAAGACTGACTCTTCTTGCTTTGTATGATTTGAACCATTCCTGTGACACTAGTTATAGATTCCGATGCTTCACTTCAGGTTTACTGTATCCCTCTGACCTTCTTTTTGACGATGAAACACAGAAATTGCATCGGAATTAAATAGAAAAGGCACAATGCCGATTTTAGTACAAGAAGACTGACTCCTCCAACTGTCTATGTTTTGAACCTTTCCTGTGGCACTAGACATAGATTCCGATGCTTCACTTCAGGTTTACTGTATCCCTCTGATCTTCTTATTGACGATGAAACACAGTAATTGCATCGGAATTAAATACAAAAGGCAAAATGCCAACTCATGTACAAGAAGACTGACTCTTCTTACTTTCTATATTTTGAACCTTTCCTGTGACACTAGATATAGATTCCGATGCTTCACTTTAGGTTCACTGTATCCCTCTGACCTTCTTATTGACGATGAAACACAGTAATTGCATCGGAATTAAATACAAAAGGCGCAATGCCGATTTACGTACAAGAAGACTGACTCTTCTTACTGTCTATGTTTTGAACCATTCCTGTGACACTAGTTATAGATTCCGATGCTTCACTTCAGGTTTACTGTATCCCTTGCACCTTCTTATTGACGACGAAACACAGAAATTGTATCGGATTTAAATAGAAAAGGCACAATGCCGACTTAAGTACAAGAAGACTGACTCTTCCTACTGTCTATGTTTTAATCCATTCCTGTGACACTAGTAATAGATTCCGATGCTTGACTTCAGGTTTACTATATCCCTCTGACCTTCTTATTGACGATGAAACACAGAAATTGCATCGGAATTAAATACAAACGGCACAATGCTGACTTAAGTACAAGAGGACCTACTCTTCTTACTGTCTATGTTTTGAACCATTCTTGTGACACAAGTTATAGATTCCGATGCTTCACTTCAGGTTTACTGCATCCCTTGGACATTCTTATTGACGACGAAACACAGAAATTGCATAGGGAATTAAATAGGAAAGGCACCATGCCGATTTAAGTACACGAAGACTGACTCTTCCTATTGTCTATGTTTTGAACCGTTCCTTTGACACTAGTTACATATTCCGATGCTTCACTTCGGGTTTACAGTATCCCTCTGACCTTCTTATTGACGATGAAACACAGAAATTGCATCGAAATTAAATACAGAAGGCACAATGCCGACTCTAATACAAGATGACTGGCTCTTCTTACTCTCTATGTTTTGAACCTATCCTGTGAGACCGGTTTTAGATTCCGGTGCTTCACTTCAGGTTTACTGTATCCCTTGGACCTTCTTATTGACGACGAAACACAGAAATTGCATCGGAATTTAATACAAAAGGCGGAATGCCGACTTAAGTGCAAGACGACTTACTCTTCTTACTGTCTCTGTTTTGAACCACTCCTGTGACACTAGTTATAGTTTACGATGCTCCACTTCAGGTTTACTGTATCACTTGGACCTTCTTATTGACGATGAAACACAGAAATTGCATCGGAATTAAATACAAAAGGCACGATGCCGACTTAAGTACAAGAAGACTGACTCTTCTTACTGTCAATGTTTTGAACCATACCTGTGACACTAGTTATAGATTCCGATGCTTCATTTCAGGTTTACTGTATCCCTTGGACCTTCTTATTGACGACGAAACATAGAAATTGCATCGGAATTAAATAGGAAAGGCACAATGCCGACTTAAGTACAACAAGACTGACTCTTCCTACTGTCTATGTTTTGAACCATTCCTGTGACACTAGTTATAGATTCCGATGCTTCACTTCAGGTTTACTGTATCCCTCTGAACTTCTTATTGATGATCAAACACAGAAATTGCATCGGAGTTAAATACAAAATGCACAATGCCGACTTAAGTACAAGTAGACTGACTCTTCTTACTGACTATGTTTTAACCATTCCTGTGACACTTGTTATAGATTCTGATACTTCACTTCAGGTTTACTGATTCCCTCTGACCTTCCTATTGACGATGAAACACAGAAACTGCATCTGAATTAAATACAAAAAGCACAAAGCCGACTCAAATACAAGATGACTGGCTCCTCTTACTCTCTATGCTTTGAACCTTTCATGAGAGAGCGGTTTTCGTTTACGGTGCTTCACTTCAGGTTTACTGTATCCCTTGGACCTTCTTATTGACGATGAAACACAGAAATTGCATCGGAATTAAATACAAATGGCACAATGCCGACTTACGTACAAGAAGACTGACTCTTTTTACTGTCAATGTTTTGAACCATTCCTGTAACACTAGTTATAGATTCCGATGCTTCATTTCAGGTTTACTGTATCCCTTGGTCCTTCTTGTTGACGATGAAACACAGAAATTGCATCGGAATTAAATACAAATGGCACAATGCCGACATAAGTACAAGAAGACTGACTCCTCCTACTGTCTACGTTTTGAACCATTCCTGTGACACTAGATATAGATTCCGATGCTTCTCTTCAGGTTCACTGTATCCCTTGGACCTTCTTTTGACGACGAAACACAGAAATTGCATCGGATATATTGGAAAAGGCACAATGGCGACTTAAGTACAAGAAGACTGACTCTTAATACTGTCTATGATTTGAACCATTCCTGTGACACTAGTTATAGATTCCGATGCTTCACTTCAGGTTTACTGTATCCCTCTGACCCTCTTATTGACGATGAAACACAGAAATTGCATCGGAATTAAATACAAAAGGCACAATGCCGACTTAAGTACAAGAGGACTTACTCTTCTTACTGTCTATGTTTTGAACCATTCCTGTGACACTAGTTATAGATTCCGATGCTTCACTTCAGGTTTACTGTATCCCTTGCACCTTCTTATTGACGACGAAACACAGATTTGCATCGGAATTAAATAGAAAAGGCACAATGCCGACATAAGTACAAGAAGACTGACTCTTCTTGCTTTGTATGATTTGAACCATTCCTGTGACACTAGTTATAGATTCCGATGCTTCACTTCAGGTTTACTGTATCCCTCTGACCTTCTTTTTGACGATGAAACACAGAAATTGCATCGGAATTAAATAGAAAAGGCACAATGCCGATTTTAGTACAAGAAGACTGACTCCTCCAACTGTCTATGTTTTGAACCTTTCCTGTGGCACTAGACATAGATTCCGATGCTTCACTTCAGGTTTACTGTATCCCTCTGATCTTCTTATTGACGATGAAACACAGTAATTGCATCGGAATTAAATACAAAAGGCAAAATGCCAACTCATGTACAAGAAGACTGACTCTTCTTACTTTCTATATTTTGAACCTTTCCTGTGACACTAGATATAGATTCCGATGCTTCACTTTAGGTTCACTGTATCCCTCTGACCTTCTTATTGACGATGAAACACAGTAATTGCATCGGAATTAAATACAAAAGGCGCAATGCCGATTTACGTACAAGAAGACTGACTCTTCTTACTGTCTATGTTTTGAACCATTCCTGTGACACTAGTTATAGATTCCGATGCTTCACTTCAGGTTTACTGTATCCCTTGCACCTTCTTATTGACGACGAAACACAGAAATTGTATCGGATTTAAATAGAAAAGGCACAATGCCGACTTAAGTACAAGAAGACTGACTCTTCCTACTGTCTATGTTTTGAACCATTCCTGTGACACTAGTTATAGATTCCGATGCTTCACTTCAGGTTTACTGTATCCCTCTGACCTTCTTATTGACGATGAAACACAGAAATTGCATCGGAATTAAATACAAACGGCACAATGCTGACTTAAGTACAAGAGGACTTACTCTTCTTACTGTCTATGTTTTGAACCATTCTTGTGACACTAGTTATAGATTCCGATGCTTCACTTCAGGTTTACTGCATCCCTTGGACATTCTTATTGACGACGAAACACAGAAATTGCATCGGAATTAAATAGGAAAGGCACCATGCCGATTTAAGTACAAGAAGACTGACTCTTCCTACTGTCTATGCCTTGAACCTTTCCTGTGACACTAGATATAGATTCCGATGCTTCACTTCAGGTTCACTGTATCTCTTGGACCTTCTTTTAACGACGAAACACAGAAATTGCATCGGAATTAATAGAAAAGGCACAATGCCGACTTAAGTACAAGAAGACTAACCCTTCCTACTGTCTATGATTTGAACCATTCCTGTGACACTAGTTATAGATTCCGATGCTTCACTTCAGGTTTGCTCTATCCCTCTGACCTTCTTATTGACGATGAAACACAGTAATTGCATCGGAATTAATTATAAAAGGCGCAATGCCGACTCTTGTACAAGAAGACTGACTCTTCTTACTGTCTATGTTTAGAACCATTCCTGTGACACTAGTTATAGATTCCGATGCTTCACTTCAGGTTTACTGTATCCCTTGCACCTTCTTATTGACGACGAAACACAGAAATAGCATCGGATTTAAATAGAAAAGGCACAATGCCGACTTAAGTACAAGAAGACTGACTCTTCCTACTGTCTATGCCTTGAACCATTCCTGTGACACTAGTTGTAGATTCCGATGCTTCACTTCAGGTTTACTGTATCCCTCTGACCTTCTTATAGACGATGAAACACTGAAATTGCATCGGAATTAAATACAAACGGCACAATGCTGACTTAAGTACAAGAGGACTTACTCTTCTTACTGTCTATGATTTGAACCATTCTTGTGACACTAGTTATAGATTCCGATGCTTCACTTCAGGTTTACTGCATCCCTTGGACATTCTTATTGACGACGAAACACAGAAATTGCATCGGAATTAAATAGGAAAGGCACCATGCCGATTTAAGTACAAGAAGACTGACTCTTCCAATTGTCTATGATTTGAACCGTTCCTGTGACACTAGTTATAGATTCCGATGCTTCACTTCAGGTTTACTGAATCCCTCTGAACTTCTTAATGATGATGAAACACAGAAATTGCATCGGAATTAAATAGAAAAGTCACAATGCCGACTTGTGTACAAGAAGACTGATACTTCTTAGTGTCAACGTTTTAACCACTCCTGTGACACTAGTTATAGATTCCGATGCTTCACTTCAGGTTTACTGTATCCCTTGGACCTTCTTATTGACGACGAAACACAGAATTTGCATCGGTATTAAATAGAAAAGGCACAATGCCGACTTAAGTACAAGAAGACTGACTCATCTTACTGTCTATGTTTTGAACCATTTCTGTGACACTAGTTATAGATTCCGATGCTTCACTTCAGGTTTACTGTATTCCTCTGACCTTCTTCTTGACGATGAACACAGAAATTGCATCGAAATTAAATACAGAAGGCACAATGTCGACTCTAATACAAGATGACTGGCTCTTCTTACTCTCTATGATTTGAACCTTTCCTGTGAGACCGGTTTTAGATTCCGGTGCTTCACTTCAGGTTTACTGTATCCCTTGAACCTTCTTATTGACGACGAAACACAGAAATTGCATCGGAATTAAATACAAAATGCACAATGCCGACTTAAGTACAAGTAGACTGACTCTTCTTACTGACTATGTTTTAACCATTCCTGTGACACTAGTTATAGATTCCGATGCTTCATTTCAGGTTTACTGTATCCCTTGGACCTTCTTGTTGACAACGAAACACAGAAATTGCATCGGAATTAAATGGAAATGGCACAATGCCGACTTAAGTACAAGAAGACTGACTGTTCCTACTGTCTATGCTTTGAACCATTCCTGTGACACTAGATATAGATTCCGATGCTTCACTTCAGGTTCACTGTATCCCTTGGACCTTCTTTTGACAATGAAACACTGAAATTGCATCGGAAATATTAGAAAAGGCACAATGGCGACTAAAGTACAAGAAGTCTGACTCTTCCTACTGTCTATGTTTTGAACAATTCCTGTGACACTAGTTATAGATTCCGATGCTTCACTTCAGGTTTACTGTATCCCTTGGACCTTCTTATTGACGACGAAACACAGATTTGCATCGGAATTAAATAGAAAAGGCACAATGCCGACTTAAGTACAAGAAGACTGACTCTTCCTACTGTCTATGTTTTGAAACATTCCTGTGACACTAGTTATAGATTCCAATGCTTCACTTCAGGTTTACTGTAGCCCTCTGACCTTCTTATTGGCGACGAAACACAGAAATTGCTTCGGAATTAAATACAAACGGTTTACTGTATCAGTTGGAACTTCTTATTGACGACGAAACACAGAAATTGCATCGGAATTAAATAGAAAAGGCACAATGCCGACTTAAGTACAAGAAGACTGACTCTTCCTACTGTCTATGTTTTGAACCATTCCTGTGACACTAGTTATAGATTCCAATGCTTCACTTCAGGTTTACTGTAGCCCTCTGACCTTCTTATTGACGATAAAACACAGAAATTTCTTCGGAATTAAATACAAACGGCACAATGCCGACTTAAGTACAAGCGGACTTACTCTCCTTACTGTCTATGTTTGAACCATTGCTCTAACACTAGTTATCGATTCCGATGCTTCACTTCAGGTTTACTGCATCCCTTCGACCTTCTTATTAACGACGAAACACAGAAATTACATCGGAATTAAATAGGAAAGGCACAATGCCGACTGAAGTACAAGAAGACTGACTCATCTTACTGTCTATGTTTTGAACCATTCCTGTGACACTATTCATAGATTTCGATGCTTCACTTCAGGTTTACTGTATACCTTGGACCTTCTTATTGACGACGAAACACAGATATTGCATCGGAATTAAATAGAAAAGGAAGAATGCCGACTTAAGTACACGAAGACTGACTCTTCCTACTGTCTATGTTTTGAACCATTCCCGTGACACTAGTTATAGATTCCGATGCTTCACTTCAGGTTTACTGTACTCCTTTGACCTTCCTATTAACGATGAAACACAGAAATTGCATCGGAATTAAATACAAAAGGGCCAATGCCGACTCTAATACAAGATGACTGGCTCTTCTTACTCTCTATGTTTTGAACCTTTCCTGTGAGACCGGTTTTAGATTCCGGAGCTTCACTTCAGGTTTACTGTATCCCTCTGACCTTCCTAATGACGAAGAAACACAGAAATTGCATCGGAACTAAATAGAAAAGGCACAATGCCGACATAAATACAAGAAGATTGACTCTTCCTACTGACAATGTTTTGAACCATTCCCGTGACACTAGTTATAGATTCCGATGCTTCACTTCAGGTTTACTGTATTCCTTTGACCTTCTTATTAACGATGAAACACAGAAATTGCATCGGAATTAAATACAAAAGGCGCAATGCCGACTTAAGTGCAAGAGGACTTACTCTGCTTACTGTCTCTGTTTGAACCATTCCTGTGACACTAGTTATAGTTTACGATGCTCCACTTCAGGTTTACTGAATCACTTGGACCTTCTTATTGACGATGAAACACAGAAATTGCATCGAAATTAAATACAAAAGGCACGATGCCGACTTAAGTACAAGAAGACTGACCCTTCTTACTGTCAATGGTTTGAACCATACCTGTGACACTAGTTATAGATTCCGATGCTTCATTTCAGGTTTACTGTATCCCTTGGACCTTCTTATTGACGACGAAACACAGAAATTGCATTGGAACTAAATAGAAAAGGCACAATGCCGACTTAAGTACAACAAGACTGACTCTTCCAACTGGCTATGTTTTGAACCATTCCTGTGACACTAGTTATAGATTCCGATGCTTCACTTCAGGTTTACTGTATCCCTCTGACCTTCTTATTGATGATCAAACACAGAATTAGCATCGGAATTAAATACAAAATGCACAATCCCGACTTAAGTACAAGAAGACTGACTCATCTTACTGACTATGTTGTGACCATTCCCTGTGAGACCAGTTTTAGATTCCGATGCTTCATTATATGTTTACTGTATCCCTTCAACCTTCTTATTGACGATGAAACACAGAAATTGCATCGGAATTAAATACAAAAGGCACAATGGCGACTTAAGTACAAGAAGACTGACTCTTCCTACTGTCTATGTTTTAACCATTCCTGTGAGACTAGTTATAGATTCCGATACTTCATTTCAGGTTTACTGATTCCCTCTGACCTTCCTACTGACGATGAAACACAGAAACTGCATCGGAATTAAATACATAAGGCACAAAGCCGACTCAAATACAAGAAGACTGGCTCCTCTTACTCTCTATGTTTTGAACCTTTCCTGAGAGACCGGTTTTAGATTCCGGTGCTTCACTTCAGGTTTACTGTATCCCTTGGACCTTCTTATTGACGATGAAACACAGAAATTGCATCGGAATTAAATACAAAAGGCATAATGCCGACTTAAGTACAAGAAGACTGACTCTTTTTACTGTCAATGTTTGAACCATTCCTGTGACACTAGTTATAGATTCCGAAGCTTCACTTCAGGTTTACTGTATGCCCTCGGACCTTCTTATTGATGATCAAACACAGAAATTGCATCATATTAAATACAAAATGCACAATGCCGACTTAAGTACCAGAAGACTGACTCTTCTTACTGACTATGTTGTGAACATTTCCTGTGAGACCAGTTTTAGATTCCGATGCTTCACTATATGTTTACTGTATCCCTTGAACCTTCTTATTGACGATGAAAGACAGAAATTGCATCGGAATTAAATACAAAAGGCGCAATGGCGACTTAAGTAAGGGAAGACTGACTCTTCTTACTCTCTATGTTTTTAACCATTCCTGTGACACTAGTTATGGATTCCTATGCTTCACTTCAGGTTTACTGTATCCCTTGGACCTTCTTATTGACGACGAAACACAGAATTTGCATGGGAATGAAATAGAAAAGTCACAATGCCGACTTAAGTACAAGAAGACTGTCTCTTCCTGTTGTCTATGATTTGAACCGTTCCTGTGAAACTAGTTATAGATTACGATGCTTCACTTCAGGTTCACTGTATCCCTCTGAACTTCTTAAAGACGATGAAACACAGAAATTGCATCAGAATTAAATAGAAAAGGCACAATGCCGACTTAAGTACAACAAGACTGACTCTTCCTAATGTCTATGTTTTGAACCATTCCTGTGACACTAGTTAGAGATTCCGATGCTTCATTTCAGGTTTACTGTATCCCTCTGACCTTCTTATTGATGATCAAACACAGAAATTGCATCGGAATTAAATAAAAAATGCACAATGCCGACTTAAGTACAAGAAGACTGACCCTTCTTACTGACTATGTTGTGAACATTTCCTGTGAGACCAGTTTTGGATTCCGTGCTTCACTATATGCTTACTGTATCGCCTGACCCCTTCTTATTGACGATGAAACACTGAAATTGCATCGGGAAAATTAAATACAAAAGGCACAATGGAGACTTAAGTACATGAAGACTGACTCTTCCTACTTTCTGTGTTTTGAACCATTCCTGTGACACTAGTTATAGATTCCGATGCTTCACTTCAGGTTTACTGAATCCCTCTGACCTTCTTATTTACGATGAAACACAGAAATTGCATCGGAATTAAATACAAAAGGCACAATGCCGACGTAAGTACAAGAAGACTGACTCTTCTAACTGTCTATGTTTTGAACCTTTCCGATGACACTAGTTATAGTTTACGATGCTCCACTTCAGGTTTACTGTATCCCTTGGACCTTCTTAATGACGATGAAACACAGAAATTGCATCGGATTTAAATACAAAAGGCACAATGCCGACTTAAGTACAAGAAGTCTGACTCTTTTTACTGTCTATGTTTAGAACCATTCCTGTGACACTAGATATAGATTCCGATGCTTCACTTCAGGTTTACAGTATCCCTCTGACCTTCTTATTTACGATGAAACACAGAAATTGCATTGGAATTAAATACAAAAGGCACAATGCCGACGTAAGTACAAGAAGACAGACTCTTCTTACTGTCTTTGTTTCGAACCTTTCCGTCGACACTAGTTATGGTTTACGATGCTCCACTTCAGGTTTACTGTATCCCTCGGACCTTCTTATTGACGATGAAACACAGAAATTGCATCAGAATTAAATGCAAAAGGCACAATGCCGACTTAAGTACAAGAAGACTGACTCTTTTTACTGTCAATGTTTTGAACCATTCCTGTGACACTAGTTATAGATTCCGATGCTTCATTTCAGGTTTACTGTATCCCTTGGACCTTCTTATTGACGATGAAACACAGAAATTGCATCGGAATTAAATACAAACGGCACAATGCTGACTTAAGTACAAGAGGACCTACTCTTCTTACTGTCTATGTTTTGAACCATTCTTGTGACACAAGTTATAGATTCCGATGCTTCACTTCAGGTTTACTGCATCCCTTGGACATTCTTATTGACGACGAAACACAGAAATTGCATAGGGAATTAAATAGGAAAGGCACCATGCCGATTTAAGTACACGAAGACTGACTCTTCCTATTGTCTATGTTTTGAACCGTTCCTTTGACACTAGTTACATATTCCGATGCTTCACTTCGGGTTTACAGTATCCCTCTGACCTTCTTATTGACGATGAAACACAGAAATTGCATCGAAATTAAATACAGAAGGCACAATGCCGACTCTAATACAAGATGACTGGCTCTTCTTACTCTCTATGTTTTGAACCTATCCTGTGAGACCGGTTTTAGATTCCGGTGCTTCACTTCAGGTTTACTGTATCCCTTGGACCTTCTTATTGACGACGAAACACAGAAATTGCATCGGAATTTAATACAAAAGGCGGAATGCCGACTTAAGTGCAAGACGACTTACTCTTCTTACTGTCTCTGTTTTGAACCACTCCTGTGACACTAGTTATAGTTTACGATGCTCCACTTCAGGTTTACTGTATCACTTGGACCTTCTTATTGACGATGAAACACAGAAATTGCATCGGAATTAAATACAAAAGGCACGATGCCGACTTAAGTACAAGAAGACTGACTCTTCTTACTGTCAATGTTTTGAACCATACCTGTGACACTAGTTATAGATTCCGATGCTTCATTTCAGGTTTACTGTATCCCTTGGACCTTCTTATTGACGACGAAACATAGAAATTGCATCGGAATTAAATAGGAAAGGCACAATGCCGACTTAAGTACAACAAGACTGACTCTTCCTACTGTCTATGTTTTGAACCATTCCTGTGACACTAGTTATAGATTCCGATGCTTCACTTCAGGTTTACTGTATCCCTCTGAACTTCTTATTGATGATCAAACACAGAAATTGCATCGGAGTTAAATACAAAATGCACAAATGCCGACTTAAGTACAAGTAGACTGACTCTTCTTACTGACTATGTTTTAACCATTCCTGTGACACTTGTTATAGATTCTGATACTTCACTTCAGGTTTACTGATTCCCTCTGACCTTCCTATTGACGATGAAACACAGAAACTGCATCTGAATTAAATACAAAAAGGCACAAAGCCGACTCAAATACAAGATGACTGGCTCCTCTTACTCTCTATGCTTTGAACCTTTCATGAGAGAGCGGTTTTCGTTTACGGTGCTTCACTTCAGGTTTACTGTATCCCTCGGACAACCTTCCCTTTCTTATTGACGATGAAACACAGAAATTGCATCGGAATTAAATACAAATGGCACAATGCCGAACTTACGTACAAGAAGACTGACTCTTTTTACTGTCAATGTTTTGAACCATTCCTGTAACACTAGTTATAGATTCCGATGCTTCATTTCAGGTTTACTGTATCCCTTGGTCCTTCTTGTTGACGACGAAACACAGAAATTGCATCGGAATTAAATACAAATGGCACAATGCCGACATAAGTACAAGAAGACTGACTCCTCCTACTGTCTATGTTTTAATCCATTCCTGTGACACTAGTAATAGATTCCGATGCTTGACTTCAGGTTTACTATATCCCTCTGACCTTCTGAAACACAGAAATTGCATCGGAATTAAATACAAACGGCACAATGCTGACTTAAGTACAAGAGGACCTACTCTTCTTACTGTCTATGTTTTGAACCATTCTTGTGACACAAGTTATAGATTCCGATGCTTCACTTCAGGTTTACTGCATCCCTTGGACATTCTTATTGACGACGAAACACAGAAATTGCATAGGGAATTAAATAGGAAAGGCACCATGCCGATTTAAGTACACGAAGACTGACTCTTCCTATTGTCTATGTTTTGAACCGTTCCTTTGACACTAGTTACATATTCCGATGCTTCACTTCGGGTTTACAGTATCCCTCTGACCTTCTTATTGACGATGAAACACAGAAATTGCATCGAAATTAAATACAGAAGGCACAATGCCGACTCTAATACAAGATGACTGGCTCTTCTTACTCTCTATGTTTTGAACCTATCCTGTGAGACCGGTTTTAGATTCCGGTGCTTCACTTCAGGTTTACTGTATCCCTTGGACCTTCTTATTGACGACGAAACACAGAAATTGCATCGGAATTTAATACAAAAGGCGGAATGCCGACTTAAGTGCAAGACGACTTACTCTTCTTACTGTCTCTGTTTTGAAACCACTCCTGTGACACTAGTTATAGTTTACGATGCTCCACTTCAGGTTTACTGTATCACTTGGACCTTCTTATTGACGATGAAACACAGAAATTGCATCGGAATTAAATACAAAAGGCACGATGCCGACTTAAGTACAAGAAGACTGACTCTTCTTACTGTCAATGTTTTGAACCATACCTGTGACACTAGTTATAGATTCCGATGCTTCATTTCAGGTTTACTGTATCCCTTGGACCTTCTTATTGACGACGAAACATAGAAATTGCATCGGAATTAAATAGGAAAGGCACAATGCCGACTTAAGTACAACAAGACTGACTCTTCCTACTGTCTATGTTTTGAACCATTCCTGTGACACTAGTTATAGATTCCGATGCTTCACTTCAGGTTTACTGTATCCCTCTGAACTTCTTATTGATGATCAAACACCAGGAAATTGCATCGGAGTTAAATACAAAATGCACAATGCCGACTTAAGTACAAGTAGACTGACTCTTCTTACTGACTATGTTTTAACCATTCCTGTGACACTTGTTATAGATTCTGATACTTCACTTCAGGTTTACTGATTCCCTCTGACCTTCCTATTGACGATGAAACACAGAAACTGCATCTGAATTAAATACAAAAAGCACAAAGCCGACTCAAATACAAGATGACTGGCTCCTCTTACTCTCTATGCTTTGAACCTTTCATGAGAGAGCGGTTTTCGTTTACGGTGCTTCACTTCAGGTTTACTGTATCCCTTGGACCTTCTTATTGACGATGAAACACAGAAATTGCATCGGAATTAAATACAAATGGCACAATGCCGACTTACGTACAAGAAGACTGACTCTTTTTACTGTCAATGTTTTGAACCATTCCTGTAACACTAGTTATAGATTCCGATGCTTCATTTCAGGTTTACTGTATCCCTTGGTCCTTCTTGTTGACGATGAAACACAGAAATTGCATCGGAATTAAATACAAATGGCACAATGCCGACATAAGTACAAGAAGACTGACTCCTCCTACTGTCTACGTTTTGAACCATTCCTGTGACACTAGATATAGATTCCGATGCTTCTCTTCAGGTTCACTGTATCCCTTGGACCTTCTTTTGACGACGAAACACAGAAATTGCATCGGATATATTGGAAAAGGCACAATGGCGACTTAAGTACAAGAAGACTGACTCTTAATACTGTCTATGATTTGAACCATTCCTGTGACACTAGTTATAGATTCCGATGCTTCACTTCAGGTTTACTGTATCCCTCTGACCCTCTTATTGACGATGAAACACAGAAATTGCATCGGAATTAAATACAAAAGGCACAATGCCGACTTAAGTACAAGAGGACTTACTCTTCTTACTGTCTATGTTTTGAACCATTCCTGTGACACTAGTTATAGATTCCGATGCTTCACTTCAGGTTTACTGTATCCCTTGCACCTTCTTATTGACGACGAAACACAGATTTGCATCGGAATTAAATAGAAAAGGCACAATGCCGACATAAGTACAAGAAGACTGACTCTTCTTGCTTTGTATGATTTGAACCATTCCTGTGACACTAGTTATAGATTCCGATGCTTCACTTCAGGTTTACTGTATCCCTCTGACCTTCTTTTTGACGATGAAACACAGAAATTGCATCGGAATTAAATAGAAAAGGCACAATGCCGATTTTAGTACAAGAAGACTGACTCCTCCAACTGTCTATGTTTTGAACCTTTCCTGTGGCACTAGACACAGATTCCGATGCTTCACTTCAGGTTTACTGTATCCCTCTGATCTTCTTATTGACGATGAAACACAGTAATTGCATCGGAATTAAATACAAAAGGCAAAATGCCAACTCATGTACAAGAAGACTGACTCTTCTTACTTTCTATATTTTGAACCTTTCCTGTGACACTAGATATAGATTCCGATGCTTCACTTTAGGTTCACTGTATCCCTCTGACCTTCTTATTGACGATGAAACACAGTAATTGCATCGGAATTAAATACAAAAGGCGCAATGCCGATTTACGTACAAGAAGACTGACTCTTCTTACTGTCTATGTTTTGAACCATTCCTGTGACACTAGTTATAGATTCCGATGCTTCACTTCAGGTTTACTGTATCCCTTGCACCTTCTTATTGACGACGAAACACAGAAATTGTATCGGATTTAAATAGAAAAGGCACAATGCCGACTTAAGTACAAGAAGACTGACTCTTCCTACTGTCTATGTTTTGAACCATTCCTGTGACACTAGTTATAGATTCCGATGCTTCACTTCAGGTTTACTGTATCCCTCTGACCTTCTTATTGACGATGAAACACAGAAATTGCATCGGAATTAAATACAAACGGCACAATGCTGACTTAAGTACAAGAGGACTTACTCTTCTTACTGTCTATGTTTTGAACCATTCTTGTGACACTAGTTATAGATTCCGATGCTTCACTTCAGGTTTACTGCATCCCTTGGACATTCTTATTGACGACGAAACACAGAAATTGCATCGGAATTAAATAGGAAAGGCACCATGCCGATTTAAGTACAAGAAGACTGACTCTTCCTACTGTCTATGCCTTGAACCTTTCCTGTGACACTAGATATAGATTCCGATGCTTCACTTCAGGTTCACTGTATCTCTTGGACCTTCTTTTAACGACGAAACACAGAAATTGCATCGGAATTAATAGAAAAGGCACAATGCCGACTTAAGTACAAGAAGACTAACCCTTCCTACTGTCTATGATTTGAACCATTCCTGTGACACTAGTTATAGATTCCGATGCTTCACTTCAGGTTTGCTCTATCCCTCTGACCTTCTTATTGACGATGAAACACAGTAATTGCATCGGAATTAATTATAAAAGGCGCAATGCCGACTCTTGTACAAGAAGACTGACTCTTCTTACTGTCTATGTTTAGAACCATTCCTGTGACACTAGTTATAGATTCCGATGCTTCACTTCAGGTTTACTGTATCCCTTGCACCTTCTTATTGACGACGAAACACAGAAATAGCATCGGATTTA